>NW_007250688.1:85315-105441 GCF_000164805.1 Carlito syrichta
AAAAAAAAAAAAAAAAGTAGAATTTTCTTTCATAGTTGAGGGTCTATTCTAATATTTTGCTTCTTTTTTTTATTTTATTTTGTTGTAAATTGACAAATTATATATATATATTTATAGGCTACAAAGTGATGTTTTGGCATATGTATATAATATGGAATGATTAAATCAATCTAATTAGCATATCTATAACCTCAATTATTTATCACTTTTATAAGGAAAACACTTAAAATTTACTCCTAGCAATTGAGAAATACACGTATATATTTTTTCTTTTTTTACCTTTTATTTTTTTCTTTTAAAGATGTGGGGTACAATTCAGGTTTAGGTATCAAATGTTCATTATGCAGCTACCCTTGTTGATGAGACATATTTTTGTTAACTCTAGTCACATTGCTATGTAATAGATACCAAAAAAAAAATTATTCCTCTGGCTGAAATTGTGTATGATTTGACCAATGGTTCCAAACATTCTCACCACCCTCAGCCTCTGGTAACTACCATTCTACTCTCTGCTTTTATGAATATGGTTTTTTAGATTCTGCACACGAGTGAGATCATACGGTATTTGTCTTTCGGCGTCTGGCTCATTTCACTTAACAGAATATCCTTTTTTAAGACTGAATAGTATTCCATTGTATATTCATTCCACATTTTCTTTACCCATTTATTTAATGACTCAAAAGCAATCATTTAATTCAAGAAAATCATCCTTTTTTAATCAAGATTTTTAAATTCCCAAGTACATAAAAAAGTGGGCATAGTATACTCTTATTTTGTAAATATTTGTTTGTTTCCTGTTCCTTTAATATAGTTATCATATATTTTCTGTTGCTTCTGGCTTGTTTGTCTTTATTTTCCCCCAAAAAAAGTGAATTCCTGGACTTTTTCATCAGTTAGCCAATGTGGCAAATCAGTTCCCCTCCATTTTACTGCTCTGAAATATTTTTAGTGTCTGAATATTTAACAGCCTAGGATGGTAAATTTAATGAGATGTTTTTATTGCTCTATTTGTTTTGTTTCTTTGTTTGTTTGTTTGTTGTTTGTTTTGTTTTGTTTTGTTGGAGTCTCACTCTGTAGCCCAGGCTGGAGTGCAGTGACACACTGCTCCCGGCCACCGCAGCCTCGACCTGCTGGGCTCAGCGATCCCTCCGCCTCAGCCTTCCAAGTAGCTGGAACTACAGGAGCGTGCTACCACACCCGGCTAATTTTTGATTTATTGTAGAGACGAGGTCTCACCAAGTTGCCCAGGCGGGTCTCGAGCCCGCAAGCTCAAGCAATCCACCTGCTTCTGCCTCCCAAAGCGCTGGGATTACAGGCTGAGCCACTGAGCCCAGCCTGCTCTATTTGTTATAACCTGTTATTAATCTAAGTTTACAAACAGCTATTAGTAAACCAATCTGGACTAGCCTATGATCTGAAGGACACTGCTGTTTATAAATAACATATTCATTAGCTTTATAACAATCTAGAGGTCAATTAAACCATCATATCTCATAAATTAACATTTTAAATTGCTAAAAAGAAAATAAATAGGCAGAAATATTGATCTTGAAACAGGCAGGGGGAACTTAGGTATCACTTTTTTAAAGAAATCAAAATTCTTCAACAAGTAAGCCAAGCATATAATGTGTCAGATTTAAAATTGTTGTCTTATCACAAATTTATCTGCAAGAGGACACGAGTGGCCAAACACTAACAATCATAAACAGCTAACATTTATTAAATGCTTGCTGTGTGCCAGGCATTTCACTAAGTACTATTTAACTGCAACACAATCTCTATGAGAAAGGTAATATTGCTATAGATGGAGAGATTGATTAACTTATATGAGGCCAGAATGCTGTAAGTGACAGAATTTGGATTTGAGCCCAAATTTGTCTTGCAGTAGTATTTATTGAGAACCTACTATGTGCCAAGCCCTGTGCGAGGTAAGGAGAACTCAGAGGTTAACAAGACACACCAGGATCCTTTTTTTCATGTGGTTTTTGTTTTAACAGAAGGACACAGATATTAGCAAGTAATAGATAAATATTTATACATTTATACATTTATATTCATTATATATTATATTCAAACACACACATATATACAGAGGGTGCTCCAAAAATGGGGGTGCCAAAAAATATATACATATTGAAAGAAAACAAATTGTAATGCACAATAAGATGAATACAAGTCATGTTTGACTTCTGCAATTACAAGAGGTGCTCAGAGTGGTTACCATCAGCAGCATCCAGACACTTCTGATTATGGCGAACATCTCCTAACATCTCTTAAAATGTGTGTACATTTCTTGGCACCCCCAGTGGTTACTTCAGGAAATGAGAGAGCTATGAATGCTATCTCTTTCAGGGTAATGAGATAGTGTCAGACATACTCACCTAAAATACAGTTTAACTGAGAACGTTAAACTAACTGCTTCTAAAGTGTTCAAAGGAACAAGGCCACTGCTGAGAACAGAGGTTTTATTGTTTGAAAAGAGACAACTGAAAGTACTTTCAGGCAGCAATATCGGTTTAAATCATCTCCTAGAAACTATTGACATAGCTCATAAAGAAAAAAAGTAAAAGACAGTGGTAGGCTGGCTTAAGAGACTCCTCCGACCAAGACCTGAAGTAACTTGACAAAACCTCTGCCGTCTCTTCTGCTTGTGCGGGGCTACTTTCCCTCCCCATCCCTGCTCCCTGTCTCTGCACCCAAACTATCACTTCACAGTGGTCCATCCGAGAGACAGTTAGCACAAAGAAGGCTCTGGCGGTCTCTCCTAGCATGGTGAAAATGGAAAGATAATTTAGTCACTGATGCCAAAAGAATACAAGAGTTCAAAAGGACTCTGGTAAGAAGTTAAGGAATTTAAGATTTCCATCTCAGCCTCGTGATTTGGGGACAAACTTCCGCACTCCACAATGAAGACGTATTTCTTGCCAGTTATCAAAGTGCTTTGCCAACATCGGTTAGTCAACATCGCTTCAGTTGGATGTGAGCCAGGCGGATTTCATCAGGACCTCTGTTACAAACAGAATATCAAGGAAACTATCCTGTTTGGGTTTTAAATATATACAACGGATGCTCTTGCAAAGAGTGACCCTCCTGTCGTGGGTGAGAAGGGAGTTCGTTTGGCATTCTCTAGCACCCTGGTTGTTAAAAGTCAAACGGTACAATGGCAGTAAGAAACATGACGCTTGACGTCAAGATGATCTCTGATGTCTCATCACTATGCCAGAGCCACCATTGGCAGCATCCAGCAGGAAGAAGAGTGTGTTTGGTTTCCCCTCCAAGCAGCTTAGTTTCTAGAGAAAAATGTTTGAGTTTCTTTGCTGAGGCATGGCATACCAGAATGCTTTCAATCATTCTTTGAGAAGCGCAAAATCCCAGTGAACAGCTCCTAAGAGAAGACACTAGTTGTTAGGCCTTCTGTGAGTCGTGACACAACTCTGAGTTCCTAATTTAAAGGAATGGGTGTTCTCTATATGTAAGTCAATACTAGCCAACAAATGTCAGCATAGACATACACGTGTATTTCACCTGCCTTCTAGTTTCAAAACTGACTGAAGGCAGCTTAAAATGTAAAAAACATTGTGACATTGTCCTTGGTGTCCTTTCAGGGTACTTCTATTCAGTCCATGGTAGTAAATTTAATAAAATGAGCTGTTGCTCTTGTTGTTGGTTTTCCTGGGTGATGCGCTTTCCTTTCTTCTTAAAATTAATTTATTTGCCTCATTTATTAAATGTGTATTACCTTGGCATCTCTCAAAGATAAGAGAAACAATAAGAGGTCAGACAATGAAAGTTTCTTCTGTCCCTGGCCCATATTCACCAAGTTCCTTCTTCCTACTCTCAACCCATCCTAACAGGTAGCACCCTTAGGAATTTTCTTATGTATCATTTGTGAGTTTCCTCATGCATATTAAATATAAATGCAAATTATATGCATACATATATATATACACACATAGATACGCATACATACATACATAAAACCTTTTTTATACTGTGCACTCACTATGACATCTGGTTTTTTTCATATATGTAGTTTGCAGGTCTTCCTTCAGTACATAAGAAAGTGGCATCATTCTTTTTTTGATTGAACACTTCCATTATACAGGTGTATCCTAATTTACTTAGTCCCTTTTAAATGAACACTTGGTCACCAAATAAATGTCCATAACTTTATATTTTTTGTGTATTTTGTATAATTTATGCATGTATGATTTGGGGAGATATTGCTGAGTTGCTTTCCATGGTGTTGAACAACTGACACTCACCAACAGGTGTAAGCACTCCTGTTTTCCCAACAGCCTGCGCCATAAGTATCAGTCTTCTCTATTGGATTGTTGGTCTTTTTCTTGATGACTTCTTGGAACTCTTGATATATTAGAGAGATCACCTGTGTTTTCTGTGATAAGAATTGTGTGTCTTTTTTCCTATTTTATTATTTTTTTGACTTTACCTAAGGAATTGTTTTGTTTTTGCCATGCAGAAATCTCTCTTTTCTTTTGTATATAATCTAATGAATTTATCAATATTTCTTTTGATGGTTTTTAAATCATAGTGACAAAGATCTTCCCTACTTTGAGACCACAAATGAATTCTGCCATATTTTCTTCTATTACATTTATGATTTCAGTTTACATTTAAGTTGCTGGCCATTTTGGAGTTTGTACTGTGTATGGCAAAATATGAATTCAACTTTATTTTTTTCCACACATGGTTACTCAGACATTGCAACATCATTTAGTAAAAAATCATTTTTTGTCATTAATTTGAGGTGCACCTTAAATCTTTTCATCTATTTAATTGATCTGTCTGCCTGTTAATGGGCCGGTATCACAGTATAATTATTTTTATTGAAGTTTGAGTAATGTACTATATTATGTGAGAGGGATAATCCACCTTTACTGCTATTTTTTAAATTTTTCCCTTAGTTCTTCTTTTGTGTATTTATTTTGTTTTTGTTTGAACATCAGAATCAGTTTTATAGTTAAAAAATTGTTGGCATAATTTCAGGAACATGTTATATTTATAAATTTAATTCAGTTTGTGTTGATATTTTTATGACTATTGAAGTTTCTTATCTAAGAACATGGTATGCCTTTGTATTTGTTTATGTCTCTTTTATTCCCTTCAGAAGTATTTTAAAGTTTTCTTTGTATTAATACATTTTCCAAATTGTCAATATATTTATTCCTAATTCTTTTTCTATTTGTTGTTATAGAAAGTGGAATCTTCTACTGCAGCGTCTGAATTTACTGATCACCTATACATCGGGTACGGTGTTAAATACGGAGTACAACACAGAACAAAACAGAAATGATCCCTGCCCTCATGAAGCAGTGGTACAGTCATGGATAGCAGTGGTAAAACCATTTAAATAAATAATCACTTCAACAATCTAACAATTACCATAGCAATAAAGCCCATAAGGAGAAATGCCGTGGCTAACTAGAAATAGAAACGAAATCCAGTCTGGAAGGTCAGATAAGATTTCCCAAGACATGTCCCTATTAGGTCAAAAAGACATGGCTCATCTTGTATAATTAGTAAAGCTTGAATAATGTCTTGGGTTCCATTTGTGTTCAGCATAGACACAATTTACTGAGTAACTTTATATATTTAAATCTGAGTTATTAAAATATTGAGATATTCAAAGAAGAAAAATCCTGGTCACATTGGCAATTCTCTTCAATGTATCAGGTTCCAGAAATGATAGTCTCAAAGTGAAACACCCCGATGTTTACTAGTGTTACCAGATAAAGTACATCCTTACAAAGAGAATTGTATTTTGTTTATATAAAACTCAGACTTAGTTTTGTGTTCCGTATTTTTTATTTCCTAAATCTGACAACCTTAAACTTTATCAATAAAACAGATAAATATAAACAAAAGCACATTTTTGTAATATATCAAAAGTAAGATATGCTACAGAAAACAGTGAATGGGCATGGATTTTTAGATAAAAATAGGAAAAATTAAGCATGCAGTGTGCCTTTTTGCAAAATATCCCCAACTCCTGAGTAGTACCTGTTAATCATTCTCCTGTGCTGCTAGAGATATTTATAAAGAAAATTTTAATAATAGTTAATAACTCTAAAAAAGTTTTGTCTGCATTTTGGAGGGTATTTGTTGATTGGTTGGTTGGTTGGTTGAAAGTGAAAGATTTCACCAAGATTGAGAAGAAACATACTATAAGAAAAGTAAGGAGAGATTTTAAAATAGATAAATTAAAACATATCCAATTTATCAGCTTGCTTAAGTAAACTGTACAGAAACTTCACTAAATTGTGAACAGGCTCATTAACATGACTAGACCGTACCTACTGGAGACCATCACTCAGGGAGAAACGTGAGGATGAGACATTTCAGACTATTTCCATGAAGAGTATGGTTATTCCTTGAATGCACACAGAGGGAAGTACTATAATGAATATCCTGGAAAATGGAGCCCATGGTTGAGAGCTTAAAGGAAGACTGTGTTGCATTTGTAAAGGAGACCAGATAGAAGAGAGAGACAGAGAAACTGGTAAGTGGACAGATGAAGAAGTGAACCAGCTCCAGCTGGTTTAGAAAGGGAGTCAGGAATCAGGCCAGTCAACACAGAGATTCTGTGGGCAGGGGGCACCTACACAAGCCTGCAGCATTTCCTGTTGAACCTGGTGGAGTGGGTCCATTAGAGAAAGGCTGGGAAAGACAAATTCAGCCACCTGGGCTAAGGCTGGACTCAACTGAACTAGAGAGTATTTCAAGTCAGCTGCAATGTTCATGTTCTCCAGCATATTTCTCAAGAGCACATTTCTTCTATAGCATTCTCTAAATGCATAAAATAATCTGTTCTCTTACACAGCATAATCTCGTTTACCCTCCTAATTTACCTAAGATTGTTCATGGATTCCGAAATTACCTATAGTCCAGCCTTGTCCACATAAGTATCGTTTTTTTGGTTTGCTTGAATGCAGTGCAGTTAATGAGTTCTTCCCTCTGCTATCTGACTTTCTTGCTCTCCTTCTGTCATTGTAAAAGGCAACACGAGTCTATTTTGCTCTGGTGAAGCCTACCATCCTCTTCTATAAACTCAGGTAGTTGTCTCTGGGCTGCCCAGGATAGAGTCAGACCTAGAGTCCTTTCAACAGTGGAGAGATTTGCTATTCAGTTAAACAAGAAGTCACATCAACCTGTGATGTCAGGATTTACCAGACTCTCATGCTGGTTATCTCATTCTGGCTATTTGGAATTGAAATTCCCTTTGCTTGGGAATGTCTTTCCCAGATGTTATTTCTCCAGAATCCCTAAAACCAGGTGCTCCTTTTATTCGAGAAGTTTCGGAGGTCAATATTTTTGAGGCGTCTTCCAGGAGGGAGAATCCCTGTTCACCTCCTTCCATCCAGAAGAGACGAAGCCAGACAACATTGCCCAGGCTGACCAAAGACACTGGAGCCAATGACCGGCAAACAAGAAGCCTTCTGTGTCCCATCTCCCATGGGTAGTACCTACCTGGAGCATGCCACTGAGAAAGATTCCAAAGGACACCCAAATCCACCGGAAGTGGGCCACATGGATAAGTAACGTCTGGCACGGATATTGAGGAGTGATGGCAGAACGGGGTGGTTATGGGCAGTACAGGTCACAATTGCCCCACAAGCTACCTTCTGAAAAATGCGGAATGAGGATCCAGGATTCTTCTGGTTGGAAAAAAACAATGAGATTCTAGTATTCACACGGAAACAGAAAATATTAAGGAGCTGTGTCCTATTGAGAAGGTATCTGCCCACCCTGGAAGTGAGACCTGACCCAGGGGAGAAACATTTTGTCTTGGCACATTTCTAGTGAGGAATGTTTGATTCACAGAGAAAAAATCCTTATAGGTGCCTGGTGAGCAGAGGAAAAAAACTAAGAGAGGCGTGATTTATTTGAGTTGCTAAAATTAAGGAAGCTTGCAGCAAGCCAAAACTTTTAAATCCTGTGGCAGCTTATGATAATTACATGGAAAAATTCACAAAGGAGAAATCAAGGAATTCCTTAGTGTCATGCAGGGACACCCCCTGTCGCCCCCAGGCCATCATTTGAAGAATTATACAAATGTTTGCTTACTGGCTTCTCACCTCTGTGGTGCTTCCATTCCCTCTTAGAGCTGTTCTTTTCATGGAATTTACATTATTTTATTTTATAATATAATGAATAAAAATATTGAGATTCTTAAAAAGCTGGCACACCCTAACAAAAAGTGGTTCTTACCCATGGGGCACCCAGCTTTCACCATGAATGATTCTATTTACATGCTGCACCATTACCTCAACACAAAGTTGACGCCTGGGTCCAATTTGTGTGGACGGAGCTCCAACAACCACACCAAAGTACCAGACACTTGGCCCAATGTTCCCACCATGTGGCATCGGTGGCAAGAGGCAGTCAGTTCTCTTGGCCTGTCAGGGTGGCTGGCAAATCACCAAGTCTTTTTCCACACATCGTGCCAAACAGTGCACTCAGTTACTCAGAAATCACACCCACTTCAACACACTGCGTTGCAAAAGAAAAACTGAGAGTCTAGACTATCCTTTCCCGCTTTTTGTTCTTTTGCAGGCTTTTCGCGTTTTGACACATTTTGGGGTGTGCAGCAGAAGAGAAGGAAGAGCTAGGGGCGACTTCCCCTTCCATTACTGCTGAGTCAGTCACATGATTCCGGTGAGAACTCATCTCGGGGTGGTATGACAGAGCCAGGACTGAGTCTGAAGAACCTGGAAAGCAACCACAGAAAACTCACTCCAGAGTGAAAGGGTTCTCTTGAGATCCAGAGAGCAGGCTTGAGAGCAAAGATAGGGAAAACACTACAAGGTAAAAGAAAGGATAAACAAGAGACGCAGTTGCAAACCCAGAAATGTATTTGTTGAGTTCCAGGTGTTTGGGCTTTGCCTTTATCTAGCAATTTGAAAGCACAACCTTTTAACTTTATATATACATATACATACATACACACACACACACACACACACACACACACATATACACACATAAATTTATATATATGGCATAAGTACTTCTTTTTTTCTGAATTCTAGTTTCTTTAGACTTCTAAATTAAATGTGTGTGCGCCCTGGAGTCTAACAGTTTCAAATAAAAAAGGTGAGGAAGCTCTAATATATATCAAGCTTTCCAGAGCCAGACCTCCCCAGCATGTGTGTGGTTCACCAACCACTTCCCAGATCTACACAGGATATCCCCAATCCAGATATATAACTCTGAACTTAACTTCACAGAGCATAAAACGGTTTGTCAGCTTCAAAGACTTACCAAGGATTTGATTCAGTCACTACTTTCAGGTTTCACTTACAAATTCAGAGGGTACATTGCATAACCCTATTCCAGATCAAATCAGGTTGTGTAGGAAGGTACTTATCAGAGCACCCCATATTAGATGCTAAATGTGCTTGTTATAGTAGTAATGTCCATAATGCTGATTATTTTATGAAAATGCCAAAATGCTTAAGTCGTCAGTACATATATTTTTTTAACTTGAGACTGAGGCTTTTTTTTCATAGCTGTCTGTCCTTTTATAAACTTGGCTAAAAAATGAGTGTCAGAATGCGTAGGAGACTGGTCCATCCAATGCTGTTCAACCATGAATTTATGCCATGTCGTATGTGATCAGCTGCTTTCACTGATGCAGAGTCAGGGTTTGAAAGTGGCTAAGCAGCCAGGCTCAGTGGCTCAGCCTGTGATCCCGCGCCTTTGGGAGGCTGAGGTGAGTGGATTGCCTGAGCCCGCGGGTTTGAGACCTGCCTGGGCAGCGAGACCTCATCTCTACAATAAATTAAAAAATCAGCCGGGCGTGGTAGCACATGCCTGTAATTCCGGCTACTTGGAAGGCTGAGGCGGAAGGATCGCCGGAGCCCAGCAGGTCGAGGCTGCGGTGGCCGGGAGCGGCCGCTGCACTCCAATCTGGGTGACAGAGTGAGACTCCAACTCAAAAAAAAAGAAAGTGGCTAAGCAATGATAAATGACCACATCTGCCCCACCTGCTGTGCCCTTCTGCTCCAACCAATTGTATAAGAATTGTATTAAGAATGAGACACCTCTTAAGATAAAACTTAAAATAAATAGAAGTAGGATGGTGTCAAAGACTGCATGTCTGCAGCCGTGTCAGCTGAACTCAGGAAGAACAAATGGGAGCCAACAAGCAATGGCGAGAGAGTGGGTCACTGTGCCTGAGGGTGGTCCCCTCACAGAGAAGGAAACTTGCACACGGGCTGCCCTACAGCGAAGCCTGAAGGAGAAGGGTAGAGTGCACCCAGGTGAGGAGCCTGGCTTAGGCCCTCTGAAGATGAGTGAATGTGTGGACTAAAAGGGTGGTTTCCACTCTGTTTAGTGATATCTTGGGGCTCCAGGAAACTCGCTTTGGGACCTCTACATGAGCACATAGACAGGAGCCTCTCCTCTCTCCACATTCAACAACCACCCAGATCAGTAGGGCTACACTTAGCAGAGCTGTAGTCACCCCTGCCAGCAGATTTCAGGCTTAGCTCACCCTGAGAGCAGCAGAGCCTCCTCTGGGCCATGGCCAGTCATGTGGCAGCAGAGAGTCAATTCAGACCAGTTTTGGAGGCACTTAAGACAATTCCTGGGACTTCAAGAAATACTCTGGGGAAAGTTTGGGGTGGGCAAGAGTTCTCATGCAATAGGATCTTTTGGGTTGCAAGCAAAAGAAACCCAACTGGTTTAAGCCAAAGTAATTTTTTAGCTTGTGAGAAATCAAAAGAAATGGTGCTGTCTTCAAACATGACGAGATGGAGGGATTCAATCAATGTCATTATGTCTCTCTCTCCCAATCTCCCCCGCCCTGCTTTTTATCAGGAAGTCCTTCCATGTCGGCAAAATATCCAATGGGCCCTATGATCTTTGTATCCGGTGTTCCCAAAGAAAAGACTGCAACCTCGTAGTGCCCACATCAACTTTTAGAAAGACTCAGATATGACTGTATGAGGCAATTTGCTCATCCCAGAACAAATTATTGTGTCCAAGGGTTTTAATTACTCTGATTTTCCAGCCTGATTCATGGCACCCACCTCAGGGCTACAGACAGTTGATTTCTACTGTTGAGAATGCCCAGGATGGGAAAGGCCACTTCCCAAAGGTGGAAGAAAAAAAGAAGACCAAAAATGGTCTCTACGTGAGACAGGGAGATTAAGAATTAGAGCTAAACCGGGCTTGGTGGCTCAGCCTGTAATCCCGCACCTTGGGAGGCTGAGGTGAGTGGATGGCCTGAGCCCGCGGGTTCGAGACCCGCCTGGGCAACTTGGCAAGACCTCATCTCTACAATAAATCAAAAGCTAGCCGGGCGTGCTAGTGCGTGCCTGTAGTTCCAGCTACCTGGAAAGCTGAGGCTGAAGGATTGCCCAAGCCCAGTAGGTCAAGGCTGCGGTGGCCGGGAGTGGCCACTGCACTCCAGTCTGGGCAACGGAAGGAGACTCCAACTCAAAAAAAAAAGAGCTAAACAACTTCCAAGATTGACTACTAAGATAATATCAATAACAAAAATGAGTACATTTGAGATACATTCGTTCCTACTTTTAGTCACGCTTACTAAAAGTCGTCATTGCTGTCGTCACCCTAGTTCAGTCCCCCAAGCAGCTCCTGCTTGAGTTTCCTGCTGTTATCCTTAGATCCAAATACTTTTTTCCAAAAGCTATGATTGTGTCAAAGCACACCTAGATTAACTCTACATGTCTACTTTCTTTCACTCATGATGAGTAGTGACACATTCATCTGGTCTCCTTGCTGGTTCTTAACATGAAGGACAGCCATCGCCTATAAGTCTTCACACTGGATACTCCCTCGCCTGGGGTGGCTCTTTCTCCTCATATCCACGTGGTCACTCCTCCGTCTTCTGAAAGTCTTTGCTCGCACTGATCACCCAATTTAATACTGTAACTTTCCCTCATCACCCTAGCCTACCCCACACTTCTGCTTCACTTTCCCTTTTATTCTGTGGCACTTACCACTTCCTAAAACACTATGAAATGTATCTATTGTCTTACTGTACATTGTTGACCCCTATTCAAATACAAGCTCTGAAGGATAGGCATCTGGCTGGGTGCCGTGGCTCCTGCCTGTAATTCCAGAACTTTGGGAGACCAAGGTGGGAGGATCATTTAAAGCCAGGAGTTTGGTACCAGCCTAAGCAACACAGTGAGACCTCTTCTCTACAAAAAAAAAAAAAAAGTTAGCTGGGCATGGTAGCTCATGCCTGTAATTCCAGCTACTCAGGAGGTTAAGGTGGAAGGATCACCAGGAGGTCAAGACCACAGTGAGACATGATCGAGACACTGTACTCCAGCCTAGGTGACAAAGTGAGATCCCAACTCAAAAACTATATATATATATTTTAAAGGGGGGCAGGGATCTTTGTTTGCTGCATCCCAACACCTGGAATGGTACCTGGCATGCAACAGATATCCAGTAAATATCTGGTAAATGAATGAATTCTCACAAAGCACTAAAAGCATAAGCAGGTTGTATTTAATGTTTTGGAGATTTTAGCACAGAACAAATAACAATTTATAACAATATTAGATTTATGGTCTTAAAAGTCATTGAGGAAAAAAATGTCATTAAGCAAAACTTGGCTACAGGGAATTTCTCTTCTTAGATGCCAATTTATTGCCCTCTTCATGGGCTTCTTGTCTTTCATGGCTTCTCTTCTTGCTACATCACCACTTAAGGAAAACGCCTGGAAAGTTATAGACTCTCCTCCTCATAGGCAGAATAATTCAGCCCTCTCTTTCCTCATCTACTTATCTATGGTATACACAGGGGACCTCATCTTATCAACAAAAAAAGCCTATCAAGTGTTTCCCAATTGAAGAACTCCTTAGCTTTGAGATGGCCCTGCCCCTTCTCAGATTGTGAGGTGAGCAGTGAGATTTTTGCTCTACGTAGAACTTTATTTTACTACATATGTAATACATTTTAAAATGCTAAGACCAAAATAGTAACCTCAGGTAAAATACTTACCATTATTTTTTGTTCTCTTCTTTTTATCTTATTTTTTATTTTTTCCAAAATAAACATGAAGTATGGGGAAAGTGCTTAAATTATTTTGTTCTTCATATGAGTATGTATATCTAGCAAGTAAGTAGCTCTTCCGACCTGTTAGTCATAGCAAAAGTAAATAAAGCACACGTGTGCTAAATATAGGTAGTGAAGATAGAAGAAGCAAATGAGCACCCAAGAATAAGGACACAACTGCCAACTTCTGGTCAATACAAAATAACGTGAAAGTTGGGCATGGTGGCTCACACCTGTAATCCAAACACTTTGAGAGGCCAAAGTGAGAGGATCACTTGAGGACAGGAGTTTGAGACCTGTCTGGGTGGTATGCGTCCTAGGTTCTTGGGAGATTGAGGCAAAAGGATCCCTTGAGCCCAGGGGTTTGAGGCTTCAGTGAAATATGCTCACACCACTGCACTCCAGCCTGGGTGACAGAGCAAGACTCTGTCTCTCAAAAATAAATAAACAAAAATAACATGAAGTAACACGCATCTCCCTCTTAAAACAATTTGAAAAAACTATGAATTAATGAACTTTAGACAGGCTGCATAGGACAGTGATCCTTGGGAAAAGAAAAACAAATATGTGAAGAACAGGAGACTGGAAGAGAGTTTATGGAGAGAATTTCCAGGCCACAGAGCAGAGAAGGGAAGCTCAGACAAAGCCCATCAGTTTCCCTGAGTTGACAATACAGATTTGAGAATTTAAGGAGACCAAAGCAGTTAGAATTCAGAGGATAGAGTACTCGAGAGGAAGTAATGTCATTAGAGCAGAGAACTTCATAAAGAGGAGAGAGCTTCATGGAATGGTGAGAACTGCACAGACAAAAAACGGGAGATCTGCACAGAGCTCCCCCGAGTTTTTAGTTGAAGACTTGTCAGTGAATGTGTGAGGAAGCTGCCTGATGCTGGGGAAAGGACCACAAGAAAGAAACAAGTAGAACAATACTAAGAGATCACACAGGGCTGGAAAGAGTTTGTGTTTCCAATAGCCATACAAAAATCTTCACAATACACAGAGAATCAAGTAGAGTACTCAGAAAGACATCACCTCAATAGTTGGTAAAAATTAGCCCTAGACTAAATGATATTCTTTTCCTACCTATCAAAGCTCGAAAAGCATACCTTAAAAAAAAAATCAGACTGTTTCCAAGTAACATAACTGAACTTTAGAAAAAACCTCAAGAATTTTTTTAAATAGAAAAATATACAGCACCCAAGAAGGTAACATTCACAATATCTGCATGCAATAATTGCCAGGCATGCAAAGAAACAAGAAGGATGTGACTATAATGTAAAGAAAAATCAATCCATAAAAGTAGATTCAGAAATTATACAGATGGCAGAATCATTAGGCAAGTATATTAAAATGCATGCCACACATATTCCATATGTCAAAGAAGATAAAAGAAAATATAAGCATGATAAGAAGAGACACGGAAGACAAAAAATTTAAAGGCCAAAACCAAACTTCCAGAATTGAAAATAATGTTGACTGGACTGAATGGGATTAACAGCAAATTAGACACCACAGAAGAAAAAGTTGATAAACTTGAAGATAAATAGAACCTATTCAAAATGAAACACACAAAGAAGAGAGAAGAAGAAAGGGGGAGAGGAGGAGAAGGCAGGGGGGACAGTCGGATATACATATAATTGAAGTCCCCAAAGGAGAAGAGAGACAGGAAAAGACAAAGTACTTGTAAAAAGATTACTCAATACATCCAAATTTTCTGAAATGTACAACACAGATCCAAAAAGTTCAGTGAACCTCAAGCATAGGAATAGTGAAAAAAACTATAGCAAGACAAGTAATCGAATTGCTTAACTAGTAATAAAGAGAAAATCTTTAAGGCATCCAGAGAAAAGTATGTGTCATGTACAGAAGAACAAAAATAACAACTTCTCATCAAAAGCAATGCAAACCAAAAGACAGTGTAGAAACATCTTCAAATTATGAAAAGAAAAAAAAAATATTAACCTAGAATTGTACACACAGCAAAAGTGTCTTTCAGAAATGAAAGTAAAATACTTTTTCAGATGTTCAAAAGCTGATAAAATTTATCAGCAGGCCTTAAGTGTATGCACATGCACACACACACAGACACAAAAGCCAAAGAAAGTATGTACACACAAAGAAATTGATAACAAATAGAAATGTGGGTCTACACAAAGGAATGAAGAACACTAGCAGTGGCAAGCATTGGGATAAATTTTTTTCTTATTTTCAACATTTTGAAAAGCATAGCTGCCTGAAAAACAAAAATAACAACAATGAATTGTGAGGTTTAAAACTTTAGAAGTAAAATGCATGACAATAGCACAAAGCCTGGGAGGGGAAAATGAAAGCATTCTATAAAATGATACCATTTTATTTGAAGACAAGATACTGCTACAAAAATAAAATGGTAAGTTACACACTGGAAGAAAAATAACTCTCAAAGAACTTATGTCAGAATTATTAGGAACTCTTAGGTAATATTAAGACAAACAACCCAGTAAAAATTGGTGAAAGATTTGAACAGACATTTTACCAAAGAAAATATACCAATAACAAGTAAGCACATGACAAAAATGAGGGAAATTAAAAGTCACAATGAAACATCACTACCCACATGCTAGAAAGAAGCAATGAGCAAGAATGACTATCCCAAGTGTTGGCAAGATACGTAGTGACTAGAATTCTCCTAAGTAGCTGCTGGGGTACAAAACGGCACAACCACTTGAGAAAACAGCTGTCAGTTTCTTAAGTGCTAAATGTATACTTGCCATGTGACCCATCCACTCCATTCCTACATATTTAGCCAAAAGAAATAAAGGATTTGTTTCCAAAAGGTGGGAGGGAGTTGTTCACAAATGTCCACAGCAGCCTTATTTGTAAAAGGCAAAAACTAGAGATGACCCAAACATTCATCAAGAAGTGAATGGATAAGCAAATTTTAAAAATGCTATAGGACGGAATACTCCTTAACAATAAGCAAGAATGAATTATTAATAGTCACCACAAAAAGATGACTCTCAAAACAATTATGTTGATTTAAATATTACAGGAAATAGGACAAGGAGCCAAGATGGCAACAGAACAGGTCAGAGTGTGAGAGTCTCTGCGAAAGTGAGTTTCCATAAAGACTCTCTGCATCAGTGGGTGTGTGCTGGTGGGTAGTGAAAGTTCATCTGAGGGGAGACTCAGGTTCATGCATCCCGGGTTCTCCTCCTGCAACCCACCACCACCCTGAGATTGGAGCCCTGGCCTGCAGGATTGTCTGCCCTTCTCCAGGCTCTCTTGAGAGGAGGCAGCAGAGAACAGCTGCTTCTCACCACCTGACATCTGGCTCATGCCATCACCGCAGCAGCAGACTGTGCACAAGCTCCAGGAACCATGGAGAAGGCAAGGTGTGAAAATCTGGAATGGAGCCCCACTGCTGGTGTGGAGATACTGACCAGCACCATCTTCTCTGACCTGAGATGGGCAGAGATCTGCATTGCCCCACCCAGCTCTGTCCAGCTTCCAACCTGGGACCTAAAGGCTGTTCCCTCATCGGACTTGGAGAGACAGACACCCTCCCCCACACCGGAACAGGCACAGACATGTCTTTTCTGAGTGGGAGTCTTGACAGCAGCAGCAGCAGCAGATGAGTTGGATGAGTTCAGATCTGATCCATCCTCCTCCCACAGTAGTGTGTGGGGCAACTGATGCAGCTGAGAGCAACCCTATCAGCCAGCACTGAGAGGGGAGGAGGTGGGCTGGAGACCAGAGCCACTCCCTAAAGCAGCAGCAGCAGAAGCCAAAGGGAACCTGGAGTACAGAAATGGCCACAGAGTGAGCTTTTTTGTCTTTTATCTTTGTTTTTGTTTTTTTCTTCTCTTTTTCTTTCCATTTTTGTTTACTTTTACTTACTTATTGTCTTTCTGTTATTTTAATTTTTTGTAGGATTTTCTGTTTGTGTATGGGTATTTTTGAGGGTGAGTACATCAACAGTGGTTTTTGTTTGTTTTTTGTATGATTGTCTGTATGTTTTTGGAATTTTTTTATTTTTATTTTTCTGCCTTTGTTTCTCTGTTTATTTGTAGGATGGATGCTTGTCTATTTTCTCCTTTCTTCTCTCTCTCCACCTTCCTTTCATCTTCCTCCTTTCTTTTTCCATTCTTTTCCTTTTTCTTTTTCTTGTCTCACTTAGCTTTCAGGGGGTAAAAATACACCCCCACTGCATGGACAGATTGTAAGGCAGTGGGAAGTGGGTTCCAGGGGGCCCACACACCTTTCAGCAGATACTGGGGTCTCCAGATAGCTTCTGAAACACAGCTCCCCCCTTAATTAAATCTCAAAACTGCAAAAAGTACAGCCCCCCAGCCCAAGTCCAGCTAAAAATTGAACAAAACTAGAGAATTTACATAAGGAAGAATAGAAGATTGAGCAAACAGAAGTAAAAGCTACCCCCCATCACTGAACAATAGAATTTTAAAAGAAGTTTAAAAAAGAGAGGGAGGAAAATCTACACAAATAACGAAAAACCAAAGGAAGAATATGGGTCCCATTCAGACTCCTGGGAGAAAAACTGAGAATACAGACTTCTGAACTCAGTGAAGAGCCCCCAGAATGACTGGTCTCAAACCACAAACCCAGATATCAAGATATTAATAGAGAGAATAATAGAGAGTCAAGAGGAAAGAATGAAGGAGTTGATAACAGAGATAACAGTGATAAAGAATACAGTGAATGAAATAAATAACAAGCTGATAAGCATGGAAAGCAGAAGAAAGAATCTTGGAGGTTGAGGACCAAAATATGGAACTAAATCAAGCAGTTAAAAAATGTAGAAAAGAAACTTTAAAAGACAGAATAAAGCCTCCAAAAGATGAATGATTATATCTAGAGGCCGAACCTAAAATTAATTGGAATCCCTAAGGCAGATAGAGAGACACAGACTCCCCTGGAACATTCCATGAAATTATCCAAGAGAACTTCCCTCATCTCATCAGAGATATGACAATTCAAACACAGAGATTCAGAGAACCCCTGCAAGACAACAAACAAGAAGACCAACTCCTAGACACATAGTAATTCGCTTACATAAAGTAGGTGTAAAACAAAAAATCCTAAAGGCAGACAGAGAGAAAGGTCAGATTACTTACAGAGACAAATTAGAATAGCAGCAGACTTATCTACAGAAACACTTCAGGCTGGGATAGGTTAGAGTTCAATCTTCAAAGTTCACAAAGATAAACAATTTCAACCTAGAATTACTTGCCCAGCTAAGTTAAGTTTCATCACCAATGGAGAATTAAAATCGTTCCCAGACATTCAATTCCTAAGTCTTTATGCCACTTCCACACCAGCTCTATGAGAAACACTTAAGAAAGTGTTAAACACAGAAGAAAGAAAAGAATGACAATATCCTTCACAAAAATGCAGGAAAAAGATTGAAAACACACAGAACTCAACTCAAAAGTCAAAAGAAGGACAATAAACAAACAGCAGCAGTAGCAACAAACTCTATAAGAACCTCATGACAGGGATAAACTCTCACATCTCAATAATTAGCCTGAATGTGAAATAGACTAAATGTACCACTGACAAGATATAGAATGGCAAATTGGACAAGCTATCATGATGCAACAATATGTTGTCTCCAAGAGACTCATCTCACCAGAAAACACACCCACAGATTCAAAGTAAGAGGATGGAAAACAAATATTCAGGGAAATGGGACACAAAAGAAAACAGGAGTTGCGAACTTAATATTAGACAAAATACCCTTTAAGCTATCAAAAATTTAAAAAGATACAGAAGGTCACTACACAATGATAAAAGGTTCAATCCATCAACAATAAATTTCCATCCTAAACATATATGCACCCAACACGGGAGCACCAACTGTCATAAAGCAGCTTATTTATAGGTAAACTAAAAAAAGATATCGACTCTAACTCAGTCATAACTGGGATTCAAATACCTCACTAAAATCCCTAGACAGATCATCAAGACAAAAAATCAACAAGGAGATCCAGAAACTCAACTTGATACTTGACCAAATGAATTTAATTGATACCTACAGAATACTCCACCCAACAACCATGGAATATACATTCTACTCATAGCCACATGGAACATACTCTAAGATTGTCTATATCCTTGGTCATAAATCAAGCATAAATAAATTTCATAAGACTGAAATACTGCCATGCACCTTCTCAGACCACAGTGGAATAAAAATAAATATCAACACCAACAAGGCTCCTCTGGAACCCACAAAGACATGGACACTAAAGAGTATGAAACTGAACAACTTCTGGTCAACATGGAAATCAAAACATAAAAGATTTCTACAAACAAATGAAAATGAAGAAACATCTTACCAAAATCTCTGTGATGCCATGAAAACAGTCCTAAGAGGGGAATTCATATCTCTACAACCACACCTGAAGAAAATAGAAAGATCACAAGTTAACAGCCTAACAAATCACCTAAGGAAGCTGGAAAAGCAAACTTCCAAAACCTAACTTCAGCAGAAGGATCCAGATCACCAAAATAGAAGCCCAAATTCAAGACATATAAGATAAAGGATCACTGGAGCTCAGTAGGTCGACACTGGGGTGGCTGTGAATGTACCACTGCACTCCAGCTGGGCGACAGTATAAGACTCCAACTCAAAGAAAAAAAGTACACACACACACACACACACACACACACACCAACCTGCCTGCCATATGACCCTGCAATCCCCTTGCTGGGAATATACCCAGAGGAACTCAAATCACTCTATGAAAAAGATACCTGACACGCATGTTTATTGCAGTATTATTCACAATAGCAAAAACATGGAACCAACCATGCTATCAAAACTGGACTGGATTTTTTAAATGTGTAATATTTTTTTTTTTTTTGAGTTGGAGTCTCACTCTGTCTCCCAGACTGGAGTGCAGTGGCCGCTCCCGGCCGCCGCTCCCGGCCACCGCAGCCTCAACCTGCTGGGCTCCAGTGATCCTTCCGCCTCAGCCTTCCAAGTAGCTGAGCTACAGGTGCGCGCTACCACGCCCGGCTAATTTTTGATTTGTTGTAGAGATGAGGTCTCGCCAAGTTGTCCAGGG
>NW_007250688.1:105461-106302 GCF_000164805.1 Carlito syrichta
ACATTGATACCCAAGCCAGGTAAAGATCCAACAAAAAAGAGAACTACAGGCCAATATCCTTGATGAACATAGATGCTAAAATTCTCAACAAGATTCTCAAACCAGATCCAACAACACATCTCACCCACCATGACCAAATAGGCTTCATCCCTGGGATGCAGGGCTGGTTCAACATCCTCAAGTCCATAATCATAATTAAATTCATCAACATATTGCTAAATGGACAGAAACTGGAAACATTTCCCCTGAAAAATGGAACACGACAGGGATGCCCACACTCACCCCTCTTGTTCAACATAGTATTGGAAGTCCTAGCTAGAGCAATCAGACAAGAAAAGGAAATCAGGGGTATCAAATAGGCAAAGAGGAAGTTAAGTTATCCCTCTTTGTAGATGACATGATTCTATCCCTCGAAAACCCAAGAGAATCTGTCAAAAACCTGGCACTGATAAAAGACTTTGGCAAAATCTCAGGACATAAAATAAATGTGCAAAAGACAGTCACATTCCTCTACATCAACAATAAACAAACAGAAACCCAAATAAAAAGCACAATCCCACTCACAATAGTCACAAAAAAATGAAATACCGTGGAATCTTCCTAACTAGAGAAGTGAAAGATCTTTACAACAAAAGCTACAAAACACTGTCAAAGAAACCAAAGATGGCCAGGCACAGTGGCTCAAGTCAGTAATTCCAGCACTTTGGGAAGCTGTGGTGAGAAGATTACCTGAGCTCAGGGGTTCGAGACCAGCCTGGTCACCTTGGTGAGACTGCATCTCTACAATAAATAAAAAATTAGTTGGGCATGGTAGCATACGCCTGTAGTTCTGGCTACTTGG
>NW_007250688.1:106322-109986 GCF_000164805.1 Carlito syrichta
ATCCACTCACCTCAGCCTCCCAAAGGCGTGGGATTACAGGCTGAGCCACGGAGCCTGGCTAAATGTGGAATATTTTTGATACATGATAGACTATTACAGAGCCATAAAGAAGGACAAAATTATGATCTTTGCAGCAACTTGGATGGACTTGGAGTCTATAATACGGAGCGATCTATCACAGAAACAATGAACCGAGTACCACATGTTCTCACTCATTGTTGGACCCTGAACAAATATAATAATACTATAAGAAAGGAATTGGCAGTAGTGGGAAACTGTTGGGGGGGCACATCTCATCAACATGGGTACCTGCATAATGAACATTTGTGTACTTAACCCTGAATTGCACCCCACATCTTTAAAATAATATTTAAAAATTGTCTAAGTTACATTTTTTAAAAATAAATTAAAGTAAAAAATAAATATTACAGGAAATAAAAGAGTATTTGCTGTATATTTCCATATATTAAAAATTATGGAAAATGCAAACTAGTCTATAATTACAAAAAGCAGATCCTTGGCTGTCTGAGAATAGTAGTTAGCAAGTAGAAAAAGATGGATTATAATAGGGCATAAGAAAAAAATTTTTTTTGGAGTTGGAGTCTGTGTCGCCCAGGCTGGAGTGCAGTGGCACACTCAATGGCCACCCCAGCGTTGACCTGCTGGACTCCGGCAATCCTTCTGCCTCGGCTTCCCAAGCAGCCAGAACTACAGGCATGCACTACCATGCTTGGCTAACTTTTTATTTATTGTAGAGACGAGGTCTTGCAAAGTTGCCTGGGCTTGTCTCGAACCCACGGGCTCAGGCAATCCACTTGCCTCACCTCCCAAAGTGCTGGGATTACAGGCTGAGCCATTGAGCCTGGCCAAGAAAACTTTTGGGGGTGATGGACATGCTTATTATTTTGATTGTGATATGGTTACATGTACATGTCAAAACTCATCAAACTATACACTTTTAATAAGTGCAGTTTGTGTCAACTATACCTCAACAAAGCTGTTTTTAAAAATTTAACTTATTGAGAAAACATTTATGTGATATTAAATATTTTTGACAGTTTAGCATCCTTTAATCAGCCATTATTGACCTCATTCTGTCAGAGACAACAGATTTTTTTAAAAAGCCCTGGCTACTCAGCAATTATTGATGAGCTTCACTTCTGGCCTCGTATACTATTTCTCGCATCTTTCCCACAGAGCACATACATGTTGGCTCCAGACACCTTCTGTCTATTGAACTCCTTGTTCACCCTCAATTCCCGGTCATCATAACCACACAGTCAAAAGGGAAGGCTGATGTGGAAGAAAAACAGACATATGTGCACTGCAGAACCCGGCATTCAGGTCATGAGCACCTCCTGCCCCACTGGATTATTTCCTAAGTGTGTCAACCACCCACCCCCTTTATCCTTGTTTATCACTATATGTTTTAAATAGATTCAGTATACTGTGACATTCATGCATCTTAATGTGGTTGCAAGTCTCTCTATGGCTGTGCTGTGAGGCTACTGGAACACCACAGAACTTTCCACTGTAACATACTCAGAGGTTAATTTGGGGGTGAGCATCATTGAAAAAGCGGGGGATTTCCCCCCATACCAATTCATTTTGCCCTTTAGCCCACTGAGCGTTAAAATCTTATCAGGGTAGTCAACCTCCTTTCAAAGACAGCCTCTCTACTTATTCAAATAAATTCTCCCCTGTGAAGAACGTTTCTGTGTTTTACCGCTGCTTCGTGGCTATGCCTGAATCACTGGCTTTGAAAACAAAGAATGCTGGGTTCAAATCTTGCCAATTGCTCTGATTACTAAAGTTCTCTGGAACTCATTATTAGGAAATCTATTAGAAATCTAGATCCCTCAGGTGTAGAAATCTGTGGAAATGGGAATTAAAATCCCTTCCATCTCAAGTTGCTGTAATAATCAAATGACCACGTTTTTCTGGTGCCTGGTATGGAGCTCAACACCTGGTAGATGTTCACTGTGTCTTCTTTCCCTTCCTCCTGCCTTTGCAACACTTCTGATGAGCAGCTATTCCCTCCTTTTCTTTCAGTTCCAGAAGTGGGGAGCAGCAGCTCTGGCCTGCCGCCATCTGCACCATCTGTCTTCTGTCTCTGTCAGCACCTTCCTCCCTTCCAAGGCTCGACCCTCCCACAGTCTCTGCCTAGGCAGGAAGCCATCTTCACCGCCCACACTCTTGTTTACTAAGGGCACTAAGGAAACACCCGAGCCCACGCTCCCAGCTTTCCTGGACTTCCTTCTCATCCTCTTCTCCCTCTCCTACCTAACCAGTTCCATTTACACTTTGCCTAAGGCATAAATCAAAAGTCTATCAAAGGCCCAGACCAAAAGAACAACTGTAAGAAAAGAAGTAGTAGCTGAGGACCCTGCAGTTACCTCGGCATCACTGTGAGATGATTTTCTTATAGACTTCCTGAAATTTCAATGCCTTAGCCACTCCCATCCAATTTCTACGCAAAGAAAATTCCTGCCAGGCTTCTACTGAAGTGAAAGACTTGGAGGAGATGTTGTGAAAATCCTATAAAGACAGGAGAAATGGCTTAGAGGAGGTAAGAGCCACCTTGTGATTTAGTGAACCAAAGTTCAAATTCAAGAAGGCTTTCTCCCTTTCCCTAATAGGACTTGTTGCTTCTAGTATCTCTCTCTCCCCACCCCCTCTCTCTTTTATTTTAGAGATGTGTGCAATTCAGAGTTAGGTATACAAACGTCTGTTATTATACAGGTGCCCTCGTTGATGGGGTGTGTCTTTCCTCTTCCCCGGCAGATTCTCACCACTGCGAATCCTGCCCCACCCCCAGTCGCCCACTGCTGCCAATCCTTGTCTTACAGCATTACATAATTGTTCGAGGTCTGCTTATGAGTGACAGCCTGCGATGCTCAGTTCTTTGTTTCTGTGAGAGATCTCTCGTAATTATAGACTAAGTCCATCCAGGTGGCTGTGAAGTTCATGATTCCGTCCTTCTTCATGACTGTGCAATATTCCATCTTGTGTATGTGCCACATTTGTTCTATCCAGTCCTCTTTCATTGGGCAGCACAGTTGGTTCCATGTTTTTGCTGCTGTGAACAATGCTGCAATAAACATACGTGGGCAGGTAGCTCTTTCAAAGAGTGACTTGAGTTCCTCTGGGCATATTCCCAGTAGGGAGATGGTGGCTGTGCTTGTTTGTTTTGCCTCTAGTCCCATTCTTGCTGCTGCAGATAACTGCCTCCCGTCTTAAAAGTTGTTCTCCTACTGAGGTGAAAGAAAGAGCTCATTTTAACTGGTTTTCATGCGGAACCCCTTCATTTGTCATTGTACCTGCATGCTTGCTGTTTGTGCTTCCCCCTTGCTGAGGCCACCACACTCATGATGTGTGACTGTCAGAAGTGGGAGGAACATAAACTGAAGCAGGAGGAGGAAGAGGAAGGGAAGGGGAGAGGAAGGAGAGAAAAAGGAAGAAGAGTAGGAGGGGAAGAAGGAGGAGCGGCAGCGGCAGCAGCAGAACAGAGACATGTGTGAGGTGGACAGTTCCTTCCTTAAACGAGAAGAGCAGACACTTCAGTCTTTCCACCAAACTTGTGAGTGTCCTCGGACTCCCTTTAAAACACTTAAACTTTCAAATGACAGACAGTGGCGGGAAACTATGGGGGGGGGGGGGCTAA
>NW_007250688.1:110006-143729 GCF_000164805.1 Carlito syrichta
AACAAGGGGGCCTGAATGAAGCATATTTGTATACCTAACCCTTAACTGTACCCCACAATATCAAAAAAAATAAAAATTAAAAAAAATTCTTAAACTTTCAAAGTAGTAATGGCCATCTTTCATGGTTCATTTTGACTCATTTATGAGACCAATCACTTGAGCTTCTGGAGTTTAAATAAAAGGTACCATCCAGATCTGACCAATGCAGTTCAGGTTGTACATTAGGATATTTCTTAAACACACACACACTTTTCTAAATGGTAAGACTTCCCAAATTATCCTGTTTAGGATTAAAAGCCTGAGTACACTTTGAAGTATAAAAATTTATATAACCTCCCTCTCTGAGTACCTCCCTGCCTAATATTAATTTAAATAAAGGCAGTAAAAGAAAAGAAAAATTATAAAAGAAGTTCATAAAACCTGACCTTCATATTTTTAACTTGTAGGGAGTAAAGTGGTCTTGCTAAATTTAGCATGAGTTTGTCCTTCCAAATTAACTATGCTATTATCTTTGACACTTAGTTTTCAGGTTAGGAACTTGTTTTATATATATTTCTCATCTTTTTCTTTCTTTTCAAATGAAACTATATTTGTGAGCCCCAATTCAGGATAGACTAGTTGCAAAGAGTGGGAATTAGATGAGCTGGGAATCCATTCATGATGTCTGCAATAGAATTAATGATATATAGGCAAACAACACTCATGGCCAACACAGAAAGAGAGACACAAGAGTAATGCCCTTACCAACAATTCTCATATACCTGTCCATCTCACCCATTCCGCCACTAACTCATGGTAATGATATTGTTATTAGTTTCAGGCTAATAGAACTGGTAGTTGTATATATATATTTTTTAACAGGCAGAACTTGAAATTTTTCTAACTATTAAAAATTGGTACTTGTGTTTTTTAAGATAAGCATACAACGCAGTGAAAAGTCTAGGATTCGAATGAGAAATGAGTTTTGTGAGTGAATCCTTTATGTTTGACAGCCATGCTAAAAGCCAGTTGCTTTTGGTTACTTCTTATTTCTTTTTCCATAGGAAAGTCCAGGGAAAGATCTGATCAATAAAAATAGTCTTGAAAATCACAAGAATTTATTGCTCTAGTCTTTCTTATTAAAAGAGAAAAAAATCAAGATTGAGAGAACATCTAATAATTGAAGCCAAAACAAGCGTGAGATTCCTAGTTAGTTTCTGTGTAGACTACATTTATCCTATTTTATATACCCAGATCATGTTTCTTTCAGCTTCCAACAGTCAGAGGACAAATTGAGGAAAACTAGTGTAGCTCTGGTAAATATAACAAAGGACATGGAAGTGCTTAAAGGGGAAATTGTTATATGACAAATGAAAAACTGCAATAAGCCTGCAAAAAAAAAGTAATCCTTCAAATAAGATAATTCAAAGATTGAAACATGCATGGCTCAGGGATTTCCTTTTTTTCTTCAAAGAAAGTTTATTTTTCTTAATTCCCTTGACATTTGAATAAAATTCTCAAAGCTAAGAAAGACTTATTGGTAGAAACAGAAAAATCATGTGAAGCGAGAGCATTCTGGTTGCTCAGAGGTATTTAATGGAAAGATCAAAAACATAAGTCTCTTTTCAATGTATTGATTTTTAAATTTAGTATGTTTTTATATTATACTTTTCAACACAAATGAAAGTACTGTTATGCTTTGTCTTTTCTTTGAGGTAATTTACAGTGCTTAATACTTTAAATTTATGTTTCAGCATATTTTAGAATTTTAGAGATTTTTAAATTTTAAACCTTTTGAAGGTGTTCTGACAAACAATATTTATGAGAAAAGTAACTTTTACAAAATACAGTTATTTTGGCCTTCTTTTGAGAGGTTTGAAGAAAAGCATATCTTTGTAAGAGACCTGTCAATTTTTTATTATTCCCAGCCACTTTAGGGTTTTTGTACAGCTGGGAGGACTGTTAGCATCCATTCTTTCTACACTATGCCATTTCGTGTTCAAGGAACTTTGAATTGGAATCCATGACACATTTCCTAAGGAAAGGTGTGATTTTGAGTGACTTTTCCTCACCACACCACAAATCTCCTTCCACAGCGTTGATCTTATGCTTCCCTGGGTGATTTCCCTCTATTGGGAGCCACGTCATCATCATCCGATTAGCATAATGGTGTCTTAAGTGGTCTTCTCTTCAGGAAATCTAAACTTCCTTAAATTTAAAGCAAAGACAAATTGAAGGTGCCAAATCTATTGTACTATTTTAAAAGATAAAACATAGTACTCTTTTTCTTTTAATGATAATAAAAGTTCTTGAAAAACACATAAGTGAAAAGCAAGACAGTTGTTGCTATTTAAAAACATAACTATAAGCCGGGCTCGATGGCTCAGCCTGTTATCCCGCGCCTTGGGAGGCTGAGGTGAGTGGATTGCCTGAGCCCGCGGGTTTGCGACCCACCTGGGCAACTTGGCAAGACCTCATCTCTACAATAAATCAAAAAATTAGCCAGGCGTGGTAGTGCGTGCCTGTAGTTCCAGCTACTTGGAAGGCTGAGGCGGAAGGATCGCTGGAGCCCAGCAGGTCGAGGCTGCGGTGGCCGGGAGCGGCCACTGCACTCCAGTCTGGGTGACAGAGTGAGACTCCAACTCAAAAAAAAAATAAAAATAAAAATAACTACATACTTATAACCAACAGAAATGTCAGCTATACATGTGTTTGTAGGTATAATTTCATCTTCTTACTTTTTTCTATAAACACTAAATTGTTTTTAATATTACTTTTATAAAGAAAAACACCCATAAAATTCTCAAATAAACATTCATCTCCTGAGTTAACTGCTAAACTTACTTTGGTTTTGCTGCAATCTCTTGTTCATGAGTCGGAAATAGTAAAACGTGCCAATTTACATTAATGAACATAAAATTTCCTGAAGGCCTTTAAGGTATTTTATTTAACTTTGTAAAAACTTTCCAGGATAAAAAGCTTGTTTTATATAAACGGGAATACTAACTTCTTGACATCATTGAGGACAGGAAGAGCTGTGCTAGGAAGAAGGTATCCAGTGGCATCTGAAAAACAAGACTGGACACCCAAAACGCCCTATGGCTTCCATAGGACAAACACACTTTGTCCCAGGAGCACAGGCCCAACCCAGCTACCTCCCAGCCTTCCTATTTTTGCTGCAAATATCTGAAGCAGTGACTTTTTCCAATTTCCACCAGTAGTCTGCTCTTAGAAGGGGGACACAACATTCATCAGAATACAAGCTCCCTGACTGCCATATCCCCGAAGGCCGGAACAGAGCCTGACATTAGTAGACACTCAATATGTGTTGAATAAATGAATGCATGTATGATATCTAAGAAATGTGCAGGATTTCATTCAGGGTTAGGTTTTTGGCTTTTGGCATTTTGTTTGTTTTTTCCTTGGGTCCATGTGTGCCCTTTACAAAGTGAACTCTCTTAGGAATAAGGACCTGATCTTCCCAGTATTTAGTATACTATTGGTGCATAACAAATTTTAATATCCTAAGTTCCTAAGTTGCAGGATGTCACTGTGGATGGTTAAAAGCGTGGTTTGCTGCCTGGTTTCAAATCTCAGCTCCACCTCATGAATTGCATGAACTTTGAACAGGTAACCTGAAGCAGAAATAGTAACAGCACCTCACTCACATGGTCGTTACAAGAATTAAATAATTTAATATATGAAAAGTGTTTAGAACGAACCAAGCACACAGTGTTGGCATCACCATCCTCGTCATCATTATTATTATTGATTTTAACATTTACCCCAGGTTTGAAATCTTCTAAGAAACTCTGACTTCTAAGTTTTTTGTTTGCTTACTCTCAGAAAAACTCAACTTCCTGTTTCTAAGGGGGGAAAAAAGCTTTCAACCGTTATGAAAAGACTCAAAGGCTTCTTGGACATCAAATAACTCTTACAAAACATTTTGATGAGTTAAGTGTAAAGGAATCAAAAACATACGGATTAAATTTCCTTTATAATACACAAGGGCTTAAAATGAAGAGAAAAGTGCTTAGCAAAACACACTTTGGGTTTGCCAACCCAAAACATTGAAAAACAGTTCAAGACATGCTGCAGACCCAGAGCAGAACCAGGCTCCCTTATCCACAGTCAAAATTCACACTCATCTGGACCCCTGAACTCCAAACTGCCCCATAGCTTATTATCTCTTGATCAATCTTCTAGAAGGGTTAGCTTCCCCCAATATGAGGAAGTATACTTTGTCTCAGAAGTAGTATATAGACAGATTATAATGCGGAAGACAAAGAGGCTATTATCTACATATGATTTTTTTATTTTAATATTTTATTGAAGATCTATGCCTATGTATTTGAATGCAATAATAAGTGGTGCGTATACTAAAACTAAGATGTCGACAAATGCCTTATGATAAGTTGACATATTTTTCTGTTAGCAATATAACCACGAGTAAGAAGCAACTTGTACATTTGAAAGTATTATTCGGGGTCAAATATTCTAAAAATTGCTTTCTACAAAAATGCTTTTTCTAATAATATATATATTATTAGAGTGTTGATACCACTCTGTCTGCACTTGTTACCAGAACTGAAAAACATGTAATTGCCTAACCCGGTCATTCTTCCCTCACATTTTAAGTTTATGAGATGCTCTATGACTCTACTTTAAGAAAACAAAAAATGTTTTCAGTTTTAGATTTCTTCGGAAACAAATAATTTCCTAAACTGTATCCCTTCCAGGCTTTTATAGGGGCGGGGGAAGCAGACTGCAATATTAATGAATGCCCCAGAAAAGCAGACCAGAATCAAAACCCATGTTATTATTAACGACGTGGTCACATCTAAAGAAGCAATTTTTTCATAACACAGGCGGACGTGTGTATGACATGACCTATTTTTTTCTGCCAAGCCCTTCTACATTTGAATCTTTCCTGTAGTAACCCAGATCCAATATCATAGGACTTAATATAACCGTTAATAGGTCTTTGTGAATAAAATATCAGGATAAAATAGAATTTAATCTTTCTGAGTATATCTCAAATTGAGATTAGAGGGTGGCAAAACTAACTTAAAACACATTTCTCTATCTTGAGAAATGTATCACCTTTTTAAAAAAATTTATATTTTCTTAATAAATTAACTAAAAAAATACTGACCTGAAAAATATTTTTCCCTGTGTAAGCCAAGACAATGTGGGTGGTCCCTTTAGAAACTGTCAGATTCTCTTTGAGTAGAAAGTTTGTTGTTAAAGATCTATCTTAAGAACAAAGTGTTGATCTTATGTGCACATACATAGTCTCATTTTTATGACAAATTAAAAATTCAATGAACATAGACACTGGTTTTTATTTTGTTCATTGTGTAGAAATGTCACAGAAAAATTCGCTATTACAGTCACCACCAATCCTCACCATACCCACTGTGGCTGTTTGCCCTGGAATCATCTTTCTAATGAATTTCGAGATCAGATTTTCTGCTTATCTTGGGTCACAAGCGACTGAGAGCCCCTTGATCAGTCGTGGAAAGTGTATCAGTGATAAAATAAAAATAATGACATAGAAATTAAAGTTATGATAACCCATTCTACTCTATACAAATTTTGATTGTTTTTGTGTGACCAAAAAGATGACTTTTCTGTGATACAATTTTTGTCCTAGTAAAATATGTCAAAATTTTCAAAAAAAAATTTCAATTCATAGACAGCAGAACCAGTTGAAATTAGTGAAGATTCTATATTATATATTATTTAAAACAAATGCATTTGAATTCATTTAATTTTTTTAAATTTATTTTTGTATGATAAAGATGTGGGGTACAATTCAGGGTTAGGTATACAAACATTGATCATGCAGGTACCCTTGTTGATGAGGTATGCCCCTCCCTCCCCTAGCAGTTTCCCTCAACTGCCAATCCCACCGCCCCCCATAGTTTCCCACTACTGCCAATCACTTTCTTATAGCATTATCATTGTTCAAGTTCACCTTATGAGTGAGAGCATATGGAACTCAGTTCTTTGTTTCTGTGATAAATCACTGAGTATGATAGACTCCAAGTCCATCCAATTTGCTGCAAAGTCCATATATTTGTCCTTCTTTATGGCTGCATAATATTCCATTGTGTATATGTACCACTTTTTTTTATCCAGTCCAGCTTTAATGGGCAACATGTTTGGTTCCATGTTTTTGCTGTTGTGAATAGAACTGCAACAAACATACGTGGGCAGGTATCTTTTTCATAGAATAATTTTAATTCCTCCGGATATATTCCCAATAGGGGAATTGCTGGGTCATATGGAAGGTCAATTTCTAGTTCTTTCAGAAATCTCCAGACTGTTTTCCAGAGAGGTTGTACAAGTTTGCATTCCCACCAGCAGTGTAGAAGTGTTCCTTTTTCTCCACATCCTCGCCAGCATCTGTTGTTGTTTGTTTTATTAATTATGGTCATTCTTACTGGGGTTAGGTAGTATCTCAGTGTGGTTTTGATTTGCATTTCCCTGATGATGAGTGAAGCTGAGCACTTTTTCATGTATCTGTTGGCTGCCCGTATATCTTCTTTTGAGAAGTATCTATTCATGTCTTTTGTCCACTTTGTAATGGGGCATTTGCTTTTTTCCTTTTGGCGCATTTGAGTTCCTTGTAGATCTTAGATGTTAGGTCTTTGTCAGATATACAGTTGACAAATAGTTTTTCCCAATCTGTGGGCTGTCTCCCTGCTCTCTTGATGGTTTCTTTTGCTTTGCAGAAGCTCATTAGTTGATTGGGGTTCCACTTGTCTATCTTATTTCTTAAGGTATTGGCCTTTAGGGTTCTGGATAGGAATCTGTTGCCAGTTCCAACTTCCATAAGGGTGTCTCCTGTGTTTTCTAAGATTCTTATAGTTTGAAGTTTTACGTTTAGATCTTTGATCCATTTAGAGTTAATTTTTGTGTATGGTGATAGGTAGGGGTCCTGTTTCAGTCTTCTGCATGTGGTCAGCCAACTTTTCCAGCACCATTTACTGGATAGGTTTTCCTCTCCCCAGTAGTTTTGGTTGGAGGCTTTATCAAAGATGAGTTGGTTGAGGAATTGAGGCTTTGATTCCAGAATCTCTATCCTGTTCCATTGGTCTATGTACCTGTTTTTATACCAATACCAAGCTGTTTTGATTACCGTAGCTTTATAGTAGAGTTTGAAGTCTAAGAGTGTGATACCTCCTGCTTTGTTTCTCTTACTAAGGATTGTTTTGTCATTTAAATTTTCTAGAGTGGCTCAAAACAAGCTAATAAAGTTACCCGACAGATAGATACCTTTTGGGGACAATACTTCAGTGATTGGCTTTTCTGTGTTTATCATTAGTCACGTATAAGTGAGAATTTCTGGAACAATTTTAATATTTGCAAACTGTTTTTAATAGTATAAACATTTCCCAGAAATCTTAATTGTGACATTAATCACTTAGGAAAGAGTTGTTTAGCACGTAAAACATTCAGCCCGGCCACTGTCTAACCCATTAAAAGCATAAAATAAATGAAAATCAACCTAATTGTTATCATAATTAACACTTCTTTGTACATTTTACAAAAGAAACAGCCACAGACACTCCTGCCTGACCTATTACATATCTCATGAATTGGATTTATTTATAAAATCAGTATCCATCAGCATTTCTGAGGTCCCTGACTACTTATTACCACTTACATATGCAAGTATCATGACTGTTTGGCCAAATGGAGATATTTAAAAGCCTAAGACCCAAACTACCCTTCTTTCTCGAGTGGAAGCTGATTCTAGGTTTGCTCATTCATCAGACATGTACTGAAGATCCAGTACGTGTGAGTCACCAAAAAGTCAAAGAGAAATAAGATGTCAAAAAGTAGCCATGGATCATCATTTATTTAGGATTAAGACTCAAAAACCTGAAAAATTTCAGAGTGAAAGGAGACCTCACAGAGCATCCAACCCAACTGTTATTTTAGAGATGAAAAATCTAAGCCCCAGAGTGGTCAAAAAAATTTTGTTTAAATTTTCATTCAGAGTGTATACAAGTCAGAAAAAAATGATGCGTGATCTATGCCCTTTGGACAAATATGTAGAGTTTATTGTATAATTAGTTTATGAAGTTCCCATCTATAATTTCGTTGTCACATAATTGTCTATGTAGTGCTTTGGCCCAAAATAAGTTTGTTTGTTGTTTAAGCAAATCTCTTTTGGAACATGCGGTTTGGAATCACGCTGATTAAGTCAAGGTCCTAAGCTGTTTCTTGCTCGGATCATTCAATCTGGTTTTGTGCTGCAGTCTTAAGTCCGGCTGGGCATCTCACAAAAGCACTTGAGCTGAACTAGGTAAGAAAGCACATATAAATTAAAACCAAAAATTATTACTTTTGCTAAAAAACTTCTCAGCCTAAATGTCTTACTGAAATGAATTTGTAGGCAGAACATGGAACTTGACAACTAAGCTAAATTACTCAGTGATCATCCAAGGATAATTCATTTTTATTTTTCTTTTCTGTCTCCAGTCATCTCCACATCAGACTGCCTTGCAGCAGAAGCTGAGGTGCATCCATCCTTTGCATGTGTCCAGAACCCCAATTTTAATCAGATGTTCATCACTCAGAGAGAATAACCCTTTAAGCAGTTACAGGATAAAGCTGCATTAGTTTAAAACAATCATGGTTTTCCCATTCCCTTGCCAATGATTTGTTTGACCATGATTGTGTAAGAGGAAGTCTATAGGCATATATCTGTGAAAGGTTTCTGTAGCTGACCTGGTTAACTAACACTTAAAGTTGAATTTTTCCCTTCCATGGCCCATGGTGGTTTCTGGGGAGCAGCTGTCCAGCCAGATACTATATTTCCTAGTCCCCTTTAGCATACATAGAATCATGTGATAAGTTCTAACCAATGAAATACGATTAAAAAGCCACATACACAGTGAGCATTCTGTGGCAACCTTGGATATTATGAAGACAGCAGCATCATAGAATGCTCCAGTTTGAGGGAAATTGTCCAGAAATGTCTGTACTGAACTTTGCATGAGTGAGAAATTTTACTGTGTGAATCTACTTCTCTAAATTCTACTTCTTTATTTTTTGTTGTTTGTGTGTCTTCTTTAAGAAGTGTCTATTCAAATCTTTTGTCCATTTGTAGGAAAATGGTTTTCTTGTTATTGGTTAATTTGAGTACCTAATATATTGTGAATATATTGTGAATTCATGTACCATTTGCAATATTTTCCCCCAATCAAAGGGTTGTCTCTTCACTCCATTTATTTTTCCCTTTGCTGTGCAGAAATTTTTCAGTGTGATACAATTCCATTTGTCTACTTTTGGGTAACCTGTGCTTTAAGGTTATATCCCAGAAATACCTTCCCAGACCAATTTCATGGAGCTCTTCCCCATGTTTTCTTCTAGTAGTTTTATGTTTTACATTTAATTCTTTAATCCATTTTGAGTTGATTCTTGTATTAGGGGTGAGATAAGGGTCCATGTTAATTCTTTTGTATGTGAACATCTAGTTTTCCCAATATCATTTATTAAAGAGACTGTCCTTTTCTCCTTGTGTGTTCTTGACACCTTTGTTGAAAACCAATTGACTGGTCAGGCTCGGTGGCTCAGCCTGTAATCCCAGCACTTTGAGATATCAAGGTGAGTGGATTGCCTGAGCCTGTGGGTTCAAGACCAGCCTGGGCAACTTGGCGAGACCTCGTCTCTACAGTAAATTTTTAAAAATTAGCCAGACTTGGTGCACACATCTGTAGTGTTGGCTACTTGGAAGACTGAGGTGGAAGGATTGCCAGAGCCCAGCAGGTCAATGCTGGGGTGGCTGTGAGTGTGCGTGCCACTGCACTCCAGCCTGGGTGATGGAATGAGACTCAAAAAGAAAAAAAGAGAAAACCAACTGACCATAAATATCTAGGTTTATTTCTAGGCTTTCTATCCTATTCCACTGATTGGTGTGTCTGTTTTTATGACAGTACCATGCTGTTTTTATTATTATAGGTTTTTAGTATATTGGAAATTTGGTAAAGTGATTCCTCCAGCTTTGTTCTTTTTGGTCAAGATTTCTTTAGCTAGTTAGAGTTTTTGTAGCTACAAATAAATTTTAGGATTATTATTTTGTAGTGGCCGAATGTTCAATCCGAGAGACCACCAAGAGCCAATTCCGATGAAAGTTCAAGAGGGTCTTTATTTACAAGCTCAAGCCTGGACCTCTGTCAACAACCGACACAGCGGAGTATATACAGAGGCCCTGATTTCTTTAAGAAGATGACTTTTATGCTTTTACACAAAGTGAGGAGGAGTTTGGGGGGCTGTCCAGTGTTGTTTCCATTTAATTGGGTAGTTCCTCCGGTGGTCAGCTTACTCGTGGAGGATTGGCTAGCCTGACTCGGGCTGACCTTGGTCCACTAGCTGGGGAAGTTGCAGAGACATCTGGAAACTTAGGTGATTACCCCCTGGCACCTGATTGGTTGTTGCTAAGGGGAAAGTGAGATAAGGGAAGAATAACTGGAGCTTTGCAGTTTTTCCCATACCTGGAACTTTAAACAGTTACAGGTTATGTTTTAAGACAGAAAACTAAAAACTAAAAATGACTGTGCTATTGTCCACAAGCCGATTACATATTTATCGGGTTATAGCATGCTTTAACCCAAGTTTATGGTATACTCTATTATGGTCCTCTCAATTTCTAGTTCTGTGAAAAATGACATTGGAATTTTGATGTGATCACATTGAATCTGTAGATCACTTGCTAGTATGGACATTTTAGCAATACTAATTCTTCCAACTCATGAATACATGGAATCCATGAATATCTTTCCATTTATTTATGTATTTTCAATTTATTTCACCAATGACTTATAGTTTTTAGTATACAATTGTTTTACTTCTTTGGTTAATTTTACTTCTATGCAGCAAAGGGATGAAGATGGCTGACACGAGGCAACTAGAATGAGTTTCTCTTACAGAGTTAACCAAGGTAGAAGTTTCTCAGCACCAGCAGCATGTGCCATGACTCTTTAAAGAAGGTATAATAACCACAGAGTGCAGAGAAGAGAAAAATCCATCAACCTGAATTGGAACTGGCCACACTCTCACCTGTACCACAGTCTACTGGCAGCCTCCAGACATAATGGGGAAGGTGTGTGATGGGGATTCAGGAGTTCTGTACTCCTGCTATGAACTTGGGGAGTGCCCTGAGCCTTGTGGAACGCCAGTCCCTCACTGAAAACTGCCTTACCCACAAATATGCCCTTCCACAGTCCACTTAGAAAGGTGCCTGATAAAGGAAAGCCCTGAGCAGTTCCAGGTGCCATTTCCCTCAACTCAACTCTTGCAGGTCGTGTGGCTTCTTTCTAGTTGACCTAGAAGGGGACAGGCCCCAAGGGCAAACTTTGCAGTTGCAGACAGTTCCTAGCTAGAGTGGGTTGCATGAAAACACCTGAAGCCCTGAGGCCAGCTGCACTTTGATATTCTCAAGGCAAAGTGCCTGAGGCCAAGGGGGGAAGCTGGGTAGGACCCATTGCCATAGCAACCTCACTCTGCCTGTAAACTCTTCTGTGCCTGCCCTGCACGATAGTGTTACTCCAGTGACCTGGGACTCCCTCATAATCCCCACAGAGGTAGCCAAGAGTGCACTCTTGTAGGGTGCTCAAGCTCTTTTTCCCCACCTCTATACCACCTGTGAAAACTCAAAATAGAGAACTTGGGTAATCCCCAGAGCCTTGCTTTCCGCCTAAGTTGGTTGGGCACTTCTTTGGAGCAACATACATCAAGGAGAAAACCCACAGCCCCCATTCAAGCAGGCATTCTCCCACAAGTGCCACCTCCTGGCCAGAGGTCAACAGCATAGCCCACCATATTAGATGTAATACCTCAGCTTTGGGGAAGACCTGATCCCAAACCCCAACTAACACCACCTTCCAAGTCACTCAGGACACTGTGCGCCAGTGCAAGTACTCATCACAGGACTGCTGCAGCTGGCAATTGAGAAGCCCACCACACCAAGGCTGTGTGTAACCAAGGAAACCCTACAGTGCCTACTTCAGCCCCCTGCCAACCCCAAATAAAAAGAAAAAGTCTACCCAAATGAGAAGGAAGTAAATAGATAGATAGATAGATAGATAGATAGATAGATAGATAGTAACCAGATAACAATTATGATGACTGAATCATACTTTACACATTACTGTTAACATAATAGTCTCAATGCCCCCACTAAACTGAAAAAGATGGCAGTATGAACTTAAAAACACAAACAAAATTTCTGCTGCTTTCCAGAGACCCATTTAACTCACAAAAACTCCTATAGATTCAAGGTAAGGGGGTACATTAAAATAGTCCAAGCAAATAGAAATAAAAAATGTGCAGGAGTAGCCATTCTCATATCAGATAAAGCAGACTTACGTTAACAAGAGTTTTAAAAAAAGAAAAAAGACAAGTAGAGTTATTATTTAATTATAAAGGGATCAATCCAATGATAAAACATAACAATTGTAAATATATATACACCCAACACAAGTGCCCTCAGCTTTATAGAACAAATTCTACTAGACCTAAGAAAAGAAACAGCAGTACAATAATAGTGGGATGCTTCAACACTCCACTGACAGCAGTAGACAGATCATCAAGGCAGAAAGTTGGCAAAAAAACATTGGAGTTAAACCAGACCCTAGAGCTAATAGAAATAGCAGGCATCTACAGAACATTCCATTCAAAACTATAGAATATACAATTTTCTCATCAGCACATGGAGTATTCTCCAAGATAGGTCATATATTGACCACAACTCAAATCTCAAATCAATTCAAAAAAATTGAAATCATATAAGCAACTTCTCAGACCATGGTGGAATAAAACTAAAAATTAACTCCAGGAGAAACTTGCAAAACCAAACAAAAATGTGGAAACTAAACACTATTCCTGAATGCTCTTTGAGTCAAAAATGAAATCAAGATGAAAATTTTAAAATTCCTTGAACAAACGAACAACGAAACAAGTCATCAAAATGTCTGAGACACAGTCAAAGCTGTGCTCATAGGAACATTTAAAACACTTAAGGCCTACATTAATAAGACTGAAAGATCATGTATCAACAACCAAATATCACACCTCAAGGAACTAGAAAAGCACAAACGAACCAAACCCAAAACTATCAGAAGAAAGGAAATAACAAAGACCAAAGCAGAACTAAATGAAATTGTAATTTTAAAAAATACAAAGGATCAATACAAAAGAAAAGGTTTGTTCTTTGAAACTATAAGCAAAATTGATAGACTACAAGCTAGATTAAAAAGGAACAAAGAGAAACAATTCAAATTAGCTCAATCAGAAGTGAAAATGGAGACATTACAATTGATATGATGGAAATTCAAAAGATCATCAGGACTATTATAAACACCTCTGTGCAAACTATCTAGACAGTCTAGAGGAAATGAATAAATTCTTGGAAACATACAACCTCCCAGCCTTGCCTCAGGAATAGAAAAACTTAACAAACCAATAGCAAGTAGTGAGATTGCAACTGTAAATAGAAGTCTCACAACAACAGCAACAACAAAATCCAGGGACCTGATGGATTCACAGTTGAATTTTAACAGCCCTTCAAAGAAGAATTGATACCATTTTTACTGAAGCTATTCCACAAGATTAAAGATGGGGAATTTCCCCAACTCATTCTACAAAGCCAGTATCACTCTGATACCAAAGCTAGGAAAAGTCTCACACACACACACACACACACACACACACACACACACACACACACACATAAAAGAAAACTACATACCAATATTCCTCAAGAACATAGGTACAAAAATCCTCAACAAAATATTAGCAAACAAAATTCAACACCCCATAAAAAAAGACTACAATATGTCCAAGTGGGTTTTATCCCAGAATGCAAGGGTGGTTCAACATATACAAATCAATAAATATCATCCATTACATAAACAGAATTAAAAACAAAAATCATATGATCTTTTCAATAGATGTAGAAAAAACATTTGATATCCCTTCATTAAAAAACACCTTCAGCAAAATAGTTATAGAGGGAACATTCTTCAAAATAATAAAAGCTATATTTGACAAACCTATAGCCAATGTCATCCTGAATGGAGAAAAGTTTAAACACATTCCCTCTCTGGAACAAGACAAGGATGCCCACTTTTGTCACTCCTATTCAACATAGTACTGGAAATCCTAACCATAGCAATCAGGCAAGAAAAAGAAATACAGAGTATTCAAATCAGAAAAGAGGAAATCATACTATCTCTGTATGCTGATGATATAATCTTATAACTAGAGAATCCTAAAAGTTCCTCAAAAAGACTCCTGGACTTGATAAATGAATTCAGTAAAGTTTCAGGATACAAAATCAACACATACTATTCAGTAGCACTGGTATACACTAATAGCAACCAAGCTGAGACTCAAATCAAGAACTCAATTCAATTTACAATAGCTACCAAAAAGCTGAAATGCTTAGAAATACATTTAGCCAAGGAGGTGAAAAATCTGTACAAGGAGAACTATAAACTCCTGGTGAAAGAAAGATCTCTACAAGGAGAACTATAAACCCCTGATGAAGGACACAAACAAGTGGAGAAATATCCCATGTTCATTGATGGGAAGAAGCAACATTGTTAAAATGACCATATTACCCAAAGTAATCTACAGATTCAATGCAATTCCTATCAAACTACCAACATCATTTTTCACAGAAATATGGGGGAAAAGTCCTAAAATTTATATGGAACCAAAAAAGAGCCAGAATAGCCAAACCAATCCTAAAAAAAAAGAACAAAGCTGGAGGCATCACATTACCTGTCTTGAAACTATACTACAAAGTTATAGTAGTCAAAACAGCATGGTACTGTACAAGACCAGACACATGGACCAAAGGAACAGAATAAGGAATCCAGAAATAAATCCAAATACCTATGACTAACTGATCTTTGACAAAGCAGACAAAAACATACACTGGGGAAAGGACATCCTGTTCAACAAACGGTGCTGGAAAAATAGAATAGCTACATGCAGAAAAATAAAATTTGATCCCTATCTCTTCCCATACATGAAAATTAACTCAAGGTGGATTGAAATCTTAAATATCAGACCTGAATTCATAAAAATCCTTGGAAAAAACTTTCTGGACATTGTCCTAAGCAAAAAACTTATTGCTAAAACCCCAAAAGCAAATGTAACAACAACAGCAAGAGGGACTTCATTAAACTAAAAAGCTTCTGCATAGCAAAAGAAATAATCAACAGAGCAAACAGGCACCTGGAGAATGGGAGAAGGTATTTGCAAACCATGCATCTGATAAAGAACTAATATCTAGAATCTACGACGAACTCAAAGAAAACAAGAAAAAAAACAAATAAGCCCATTAAAAAGTGGGTAAATTAAGTGAACAGATATCACCCAAAAGAAGATGCACAAATGGCTAATAAACATTTGAAAAAATGCTCAGCATCACCATCAGGGAAATTCAAATTAAAACCACAATGAGATACCACCTTACACCAGTCAGAATGGCCATTATTAAAAAGTCAAAAAGCAATAGATGCTGATGCTAACACTTATATACTTTTGGTGGCTGTGCAAATCATCACCACCTCTATGGAAAGAGGTATGGTGATTCTCAAACAACTAAAATAGATCTACCATCTGTTCCAGCAATCCCATTACTAGGTATGTACCCAAAGGAACAGAGGTCATCATATAAAAAAATTCACCTGCACCCCCATGCTCATCAGAGCTCAAGGCACGATTGCAAAGATGTGTACTCAACCCAAATTCCCATCAACTGACCTGTGAATAATGAAAATAAGGTGTATCTACACCATGAAATACGATTCAGTTGCCAAACAGAAGGCAGTGATGTCTTTTGCAGCAACTTGGATGGAATCAGAGAGCATCATTCTGAGTGAACTAACCCAGGAACAGAAAATTAAAGAGCACGTGTTCTTCCTTTTCAGCAGGAGCTAAACCAAGGATGTTCAAAGTCATGGAGAATGGTAGAATGGATGCTGAAGACTCAGAGGGTGAGGAGGAAGAAGCGGAGGATCAAAAAATTACCCGTAGGGTACAGTGTGCTCAGGGGGTGGTGGGTTCACTTAAAGTTCAGACCAAAACTGTTTGTACTACCCAAAGCTGTTGAAAAACTTTTAAACATTACTCCTAAGTATATTCTATCTTATTGTAAATGGGACTGTTTTCTTAATTTTGGAGGGGATATGGTTCATTGTTAGCATATAGAAATACAACTGATTTTTTAAAATTAAAACTATTGTATTTATTTTTATTATACATTTTATTTATTTATTTATTTTTTAATTCTAAAGATGTGGGATACAACTCAGGGTTAGGTACACAAATATTCATTCTGCAGTTACCCTTGTTGGTGAGGTGTGCTCCCAGGCAGATTCCCATTACTGCCAAACCCACTTCCCTGCTCCCCTCCCGGCAGTTTCCCGCTACCACCAATCATTTTCTTATAGTATATGATAATTGTCCAAGGTCCATTTATGAGTGAGAACATGTGATACTCTAATACTGAGTGATCTTTCACAGGAACAACTGATTTTTTAATTTGATTTCATTTCCTGCAACTTTCCTGAATTGGTTTATCAGTTATAACTGTTATTCCATGGAGCCCTTTAGAATTTTCTATGTAAAATATTGAGTCATCCACTGAGACAATTTTGCTTCTTTCTTTTCAGTTTAAATGTCTTTTATTTCTTTCTCTTGGCTAATTGTTCTAGCTAGGATTTCTAGTAATATATTGAATAGAAGTGGGAAGAATAAACATAGCTGATACACTGATGTCCTAAATCAGAGAATGTGATACCAGTGTACATTTAGAGACCATTGGTCTAATTCCAGTCATTTTACTTCTGAAGAAACAAAAGTTTGAAGAAAAAGAAAAATACCCAGAGTCAAACATCTAATTATTTGGCTATAGTTGTAAGAGTAGATAGCTTTCTTTTGTGGCACATCTTTCCTCTGACCCTTGAATAAGCAGTGGGATTTGAAATTAGTAGCTGGTGGAATAATGAAAAATTAACAAATATGTGGGAGTTAAGCAATATGCTCCTGTATAACTCTTGAGTCAAAGAATAAACTAAAGGGGAAATTTTAAAATATCTTCAGACAACTGAAAAAGGAAACACAACATACCAAAACTTATGGGATGTGGTAAAATCAGTTCTAGGAGAGATGTTTATAGTGAAAAGAAGAAAGATCTCAGAAAAGAAGAAAGATCTCAAATTAGAAAAGAAGAATGATCTCAAATAAACAACCTAATGTTACACCTCAAAGAATTAGAAAAAAAGAACAAACTAAGGCCAAAGTCAACAGAATGAAGGAAATAACAAATGTCATAGCAGAAATAAATGAAATAAGGTCTAGAAAAAAATAAAGACAATCAACAAAACTAAGAGTTTTTTTAAAAGCTAAACAAAATCAGCAAAACATTAGCTAGACAAACTTATTTAAAAAGTGAAAAAAATCAGAAATAAAAGAGGAGACATTACAACTGATAACACAGAAATACTAAGGATCATGACACAATACTATAAACAATCATATGCCAGCAAATTAGACAAACTAGAAGAATAAGATAAATGTCTAGAAACATATAACTTACCAAGACTGATTTAAAAAAACAACTAGAAATCTAAACAAACCAATAGGAGAGTACGAAGATTAAATCAGTAATTAAGAGAAAAACCCAGGACCAGATGACCTCATGACTGAATTCTACCAAACATTTAAAGAACTAATGCCAATCCTTCTCAACTCTTCTGAAGAAAATGAAAGGGGAGGGAATACTTCCAAACTCATATTATGAGACCAACATCACACTGATACCATAGCCAAACAGACACTTCAAGCAAAGAAAACTAGAAGCCAATATCACTGATGAGCATACACTCAAAAATCTTCAACAAAATACTAGAAATACTCAACAGTACATTAAAAGGATCATTTACTATGATCAAGCAGGATTTATTACTGGGATGCAAGCCAAGAAATGTGATTCGCCATATTAACAGAGTTAACAAAAAAAAATCATGATTATCTCGATAAACACAGAAAAAGCATTTGAACAAAATTCAACATCCATTTTTGATTTTTAAAAAACTCTCAATAAATTAAGTATAGAAGAAATGTTCCTCAAAACAATAAAGGCAATATATGGCAGGCTTACAGCAAACACCATACTCAACAGTGAAGAGTTGAGTTGACTCAATGATGAAAATTTTATCCAAGGAGGTGAAAAAATCTGTACACTGAAAACTTAAATGCTGAGGAAAGAAATCGAAGAAAATACAAATAAATGGAAAGATATGCTATGTTCACAGATTGGAAGAATTAATATTGTTAAATTGTCCATGCTACCCAGAGTGATCTACAGATTCAAAGCAATCCCTATCAAAAGTCCAATGACATTCTTCACAGAAATAGAAAAAAAATTAATCCACATGGAGCCAAAAAGATCTCAAATAGCCAAGGGAATCTTGAGCAAGAAGAAAGCAGGAGTCATCACACTGCCTAATTTCAAAATACGCCACACTGCCTAATTTCAAAACATGCAGCAAAGCTACAGTAATCAAAACGGTACAGTACTGGCATAAAAACAGACATATAGACTCATGGAATAAAATGGAGAGACAGAAATAAACCCACACATTTATGTTATCTGATCTTTGACAAAGTTACCAAGAACACACAATGGGGAAAGGACAGTCTTCTCAATAAATGATGTGGGGAAAACTGGATATCCACGTGCAGAAGAAGGATATTGGACCCTATCTCACACCATACACAAAAATCAACTCAAGATGGATTAAATATTTAAATGTAAGACCTAATACTGTAAAATTATTAGAAGAAAAAATAGGGGAAAAGCTTCTTGACATTGGTCTGTGCAATGATTTCTTGGATATGACCAAAAACATAGGCAACAGAAGCCAAAGTAGACAAATGGAATCTCTTTCTAATGCGGTACCCTCCCCTCCCCCAAATCTGAGAGGGCCTGTGTGTAATGTTCACCTGTCCCAAAGAAGGCACTTGGAGGTCCAGAAGGGAGAGACATCTGTTTATTACACCCACAGGAGGGTCACCGACGGTGGCAGGTCGGTGATGAAAGAATCCGCCCATGAGGCACCTGTGGCAACAGGTTAGTGCAGAAAGAAACTGCACTTCAGGGCAGTACAGCAATAGTTTTATAGGCCAACCAGTCAGTTAATCAAATTCCTATCCCATGTTTGCAATTATATTGATTGCACGTGACGACCACGTTGCTTTCAGCTTTGCTTGGTCACCTGTACCCTACCAGTCATTATTGGCAATATGCACATTCTTCAGTGACCAGCCTTGGCCAGAGGGCGCTCTTGGGAGGAGGGGCAGAAAGAAGTCAGTTGTAAGGGACAATATAAAATGTCTGGCCAATTGCCTCCCACTCCACCCCTACATTGACCTTTCTTCTCCCCTTACTCTCTTTGCATAACATTGATCTTCTGCAACTTCCCTGAGGCGGAACCACGAGTCAAACCTGGCATATGCAATAAAGGGCACAAGACCCAAACAGCAAAATTGCTACAGTGATTATAACACTTAGGATTACTTCTTACCAGAAAGAAAAATCTACGCTGCCGGCAGTGGGGGTGGGGGGTGAGGACGGAGGCACGTGGCATCCATAAGAGCCACCAAACTTCACCTGTATGATGACCACTTCTGTGCCCAACCCTGAATTGTACCCCACATCGTTAAAACAAAAAAATAAATTAAAAATATATAAAAAGAAGACGTCTTGGGCTAAGGGTAATAGGATAGATATTTGAGAGGAACGAGCAATGGTAAATCTCCATTATCAGGTCAAACACATGCAACATCCCTGTCCTGTGACAACACCATGACCCTTTGAGGCAGTCTCTCTGGCCTGGAATGCCATGCCCTATCAGGCCCAGGAGGCGTCTTGTCCATGACCTGAAAGGACAGTGGGGGATGTCCTGAATTGCCACATAGAAATGATAATAGACTCCCTTTTGAGTATTTGAGACCTGGGGTTATTATACTTAACAGTGTTTGTCCATTTTCCCATAACCATAGGATGAATAATTAGATCATGATCAAAACTCTTTCCATAGGGAGCCAGCAGGGAGCATCAGTGGGGTTCAGATTGAGCTTCCCAGGACGAATGGAGAGTATTCTCTCTGGGTGCTATGTCCTGTGGGGCGGGAAGCTGCAGCTTATTTTCACTTCCCTAGCTTGGTTGCAATGGCTATTCTTGCATCCAGATTTGCATTCTCAGGTGTGTTGCCCATTGCTATGTCAGCATATCTAGGGGTGCCAGACAGCCAGCACGGAGCCTCTCATCAAGAGAGCAGGTTGCTACATGCATTCAGGTCATCCACCCCTGCAGTGAATGTTGATCTGTGTTTAGAGCATCCTTTAGCATATCATTCTAGAACTGCTGGAACCCCACATGTCCAGAACCCCAAGTGCCCCATTAACTTCCTGTTCAGGTGTTACAGCATCTACAGACTCACAATCTAGTGTATTTTGCAGGACATGCAGGAGGAGTCCCACTGCTGCAACCCAGCACGGGGTCAATCACAGCATGTAGGATGCCGAGGCTACAAGCCTCCATGGAGACACCAGCAACATTGCCTTCCCACAGTGTTTTCTGTCCAACATGTTTCATCTTACGATGTCGCCAGTGGGCTTCAGCATCTTTCCAGGTCTGCCACCAAAAGACAATGGAAAGGTGAGCTTTTCCTTGTCACTGCCAAAGCCCTCAGGCATGTCCCTCCTGGGTAACATTTGCATCCAATCACAGGAAGGGATTGGTTTAGCATGCTCAATCCCATGATGGCACTCACAACGCTTCTGGCAGTACTGAATGCCTGTGGACACTCCTCTGTCCAATCCCAGTGAGATCTCCCCTTCATTACATCTTGTAGCCTCAAGAGGGGGACTTCCTTGTTACTGGGAGTCCACTCTAATACCCAGACTGCAGTCCTCTTTTTCAAGATAGGTTGGTCACACTTTTCTTTAGGAAGTTACTTCAAACATTAAAAAAAAGCTCCTGCACAGTGAAGGAAACAACAGGGTAAGAGACAGCCTATGGAATGGGAGACTGTATTGTCAAACTATGCATCTGATATGGTATTAATATCCAAAATATGTAAGGAACTCAACTCAATAGCAAGAAAACAAATAACCTGAATTAAAAATGGGCAAGGGACTTGAATAGACATTTCTCAAAAGAAGACATAAAAAAATGGACAACTCGTATATGAAAAGGTACTCAAAATCAATAATTATCAGGAAAATGCAAATAAAAACCACAATGAGATGCCACCTTACACATTTTAGGATGGCTATTATCAAAAAAAACACAAGCGATAACAAGCTTTGGTTACAATGTGGAACACTTGTTCACTATTGGTGGGAATGTAAATTGGTACAGTCATTATGGAAAACAATATGGGGGTTCCTAAAAAAAATTAAAAATAGAGCTACCATATGATCCAGCAGTCCCACTTCTGGCTATATATCCAAAGGAAATGATATTAGTATCTCAAAGAGATATCTGCATGCTCATGTTCATGGCCACATTATTCACAATAGCCAAGATAGGGAAATGAACTAAGCATCCATTGATGTATGAATAGATTTTTAAAACATACTATATGTACATATATATGTGTGTGTGTGTGCAATAGAATATTATTCAGACTTCAAAAAGAAGGGAATTATACCATTTGCAACATTACACAAATGAACCCAGAGGACATGATGCATGAAATGAGCCAGACACAGAAAGACAAATATTGCATGATCACACTTCTGTGGAATCTGAAAAAGTCAAATTCATAGAAGCAGAGAAGAGAATCGTGGTCATCAGGACTGAGAGAGGGAGATGTTCCTCAAAAAGTACAGTTTCAGCTATGCATGATAAATAACTTCTAGAGATCGGCAAACACAGCACGGTGATTATAGTTGATAATAACATATAGTATACTTGAAATTTGCTAAGAGAGTAGACCTTAAATGATCTCACCACAAATAAACCACGGTAACTGAGGTGATAGATATGTTGATTTCCTTGATGGTGGTAATCATTTTACAATGTGTACGTATATCCATACATCATGGTGCATACCTAAAGAGACACAATTTTTATTTGTCATCTATATGTCAATAAAGGGAGAGGAGAGAAGCAAATAAACATACACACACACACACACACACACACACACACACACACACACACAAATGACTTAAGAGAAATAAGTTAAAAATTTTGAAAATCAAAAGTAAATGAGCACGGGAATGAAGTGCTATTGTTTCACGGGTCCAGTTTCATTTGGGAGGATGAAGACGTTCTGGAGATGGATAGTTGTGAAGGTTGCACACACAAAATGTACTTCATGTAAATGCACTTAATGCCAACGAGTTGTACAGTCAAAAATGGTTAAATGGTGTTCTATGTTATGTGCCTTTTACCTCAATTTTTAAAAAGAGATTAAAGGTGAAAAAAGTGACAAATAATTATAGTCAAAAAATCCCCGAAAGAGAACAAATGAAAACCAAAAAAGAACAAATATAAACACTAGAATTCAAGAAAACTTCCCTAAAATTTAAAAAAATTAAAACAACATATTAGAAAAACATGTGAACCTGAGAATGTTGTCCCAGACAACAGATAGCTACATATAATTTAGTAAAACTAACAGATTTTCTAAAAACAAAACAAAACAAAAGTTCTTTTCTGCATCTATGCAAAAATAACATAGGATTTATAAGGGGGAAAATAGGTTATCATCGAGTGTCTAAAATTTTTTAATTGACAAAAAAATTACATATATTTGTGGTTGTAGCATGATGTTTTGATATATGCATACATTATCAAATGGTTAAATCAAGTTAATTAACATACCCATTACCTAACTTACTTGGTTGCTTTCTTTTTTGCAGTGTGAGCATTTAAAATCTACTGTCTTGGCACTTTTTAAGTGTGCAATACATTGTTATGCACACAATAGATCTCCTGAACTTATTTTCTCCTTTTTAACTTAAATTGCGTCTCCTTTAACACAGTGGTCCCCAACCTTTTTGACATCAGGGACTGGAAGACAGTTTTTCCGCGGACCTGGGGGAAGAGGGGAAACGGTTTCAGGATGGTTCAAGCACATAACACTTTTTGTGCACTTTATTTCTGTTCTTATTACATTATGATATATAATGAAATAATTGTACAATTCATCATTTAAAAAAGTGATCCATGCGTGGACTAAAATAAGTGTCGGATTCTGACCTAAAGCCTGCCACCAGGTGCAGCTGCACAATTGAAGTCCATCAACTCACTTGCTACTCACTGACAGGGTTTTGATATGAGTCTGCAAGCAGTTGATTTATGATGGTCTCTGTGCAGTCAAACCTCACTGCTCATGTCAATCTGTATTTGCAGTAACTCCACACTGCTGGCATCACTGCTTCAGCTCCACCTCAGATCATCAGGCATTAGATTCTCTTAAGGAGTGGGCATGCTAGAGCCCTCAACATGCGCAGTTCACAACAGGGTTCACGCTCAATGAGAATCTTATGCCGCTGCTGATCTGACATAGGGCAGAGCTCAGGCAGCAACACCAGCAATGCAGAGCATCTCTAAATACAGATGACACTTCGCCTGTTCTGCTGCTGCTCATCTCCTGCTGTGCGGCCCGGTTCCTAACAGGCCATGGCCTGGGAGTTGGGGACCCCTGCTTTAACACACGTCTCCTCAATTCCCCCCGTCCCCACCCTCACCAACTCCCGCTCTCTCTGCTTCTGTGAGTTCCATTTTTTTTTGGATTCCACATATAAATGAGATTACGCAATATTTGTCTTTCTGAGCCTGGCTTATTTCACTTAGCACAATGACCTCCATGTTCATTCATGTTGTAGCAAATGTCAGGATGTCCTTCTTTTTTTGACAGCAGCACATTATCCCAGAAACCAAATGAAGTAACATATTTAAGACACCAAGAGAAGAAAAAGTAAAATGCACAAAAAGGCTGTAGAGAAACTTATCCACATTCAGGAACTCAGGCAACATCATTTCTGTTGGTTTTTCCTTTGGAATTTACTAGAGAAGGAGCTTCTGACAACTAAGATGACCAGAAGGACAGGGGCACAACAACTGCAGCGAACATTAAATACACCATTACTCACAGAACTAAGATTTATGGAGAAAATTATCACAGACTGTAATGACCACATAATGTGCTAATGTAGGGAAGAATAGGAAGAACATGTGGAAACAGCTGTGACTGCTTTCGGTAATCATAATGGGGATCTTGGTTTTGTTATTCAGAGGCATCTCATCCTTCAGAGACATCTCCTTTAGGAGCTGTACTTCTGTGTAACAAAATAATAGATGAGAGGAAACATTGCCTTAAAAATTAAACCAGCCAAAAAATGAAAGAGAGATGATAGAATTATATTACCTTCTCTGCAACCCCAATCCATTCCTTTACCTAAGCTTTGAACATCAACCGCTATACACATTAAAAAGAGCAGAAACCAGACACGATGTGCCTCCTAACAAAATCCTGTAGTTGTGCCAAAGGACTGAACCCGAATCTGAGTGTCTGGATCCTGCTACCAATTTGCAGGAAATACAGAGGACAGAGAAACATGTCCCTCTGAACATGAATAAACCATCAGCAAAATCCAGACGGTTAACTCTGGAAGGTCAACTGCTCTGGGTTCTTCACAAACATAGTGTAAGAAAAAGAAGGGGGTGGTTGAGAAGCTTGTGGATTAAAAGAGGCACGAAAGACATAGCAAGTTTTTTAAATGGCAAGACTGAACTACATATGTATACAGGGTTACTCACTTGGGTGATCAAATCAGTAGGGAATGCAAGGAAGTGTTTACCATACATGGGAGGATCATGGTTACTTCTGGGAGGACAGATTGCTGGATGGAGACAGGTCTATGGGGTAATTCTGGAGAGGCAGCCAGAGTACTGCTTCTTAAAATTAGTGAGTTACAAGGCTGTTTGCCTTATAATAATTTGCTAAGCCATACATTTTGTCTTTTGTGGTTTTCCGAACCTGTGTTTTATTTTCCAATGAGGTAATAAAAGAAACAAAATATAAGCATATCTCCTATCAAATAGAATTTACATATTTACATGAAAGATACATTTTGTAGGTAGGAATATTTTTAAATTAATCGGCCCACTGCACAAAGCCCAGAGTTTTTAATTCAATAAATAATATATTATTAATATTGAAAGACATAAGCAGTATCTGTCTTAGTTTTGATGTTGTCCCATGGGACTAACATAATAGTAAGAATATAATAGGTGCAGTTTATAAAGAGCTCAATATATTGTAAGCAGTGTGTCAATGAATTATCTTATTTAATCCTCTCTACAACCTTAAAAAATAGTGATTACAGTTACGTTAAAAACTATTCCAGATAAGTAGACTGAAACTTAGAAAGGATAAGTCTGTGCCTGAGATCCCTCAATTCCATGTGGTACAGCTGGAGTTTGAGCCCTGGAAATCTGACTCCAAAACAAGTTCTAGCTCCAAAGCAGATGTTCGACAAATACTGTCTACATACTCACCATAGGGGCTGCGGGGGTCTCATCAGAAGTGCAAATCTCACCATCCTACAAAAGACCTATATAACAAAGCTTCACATGTACCTCCTGATTCTAAAATAAATTTTTTAAAAGAATATATTTTACCCTCCTATTTTCTGTCCATTGCCTCATTCCGCACACAGAAAAATCAGTGATGTTTGCATTTGGGTTGACATGTATTATATTGCATGGTATTACATTACATTACATTATACTAATGTAAATAATACGTTATACCACATTAATCAAGCATAATTTATCAAATCAACATTTAATAATTTTGAAGAAGCATCACAATCCCATGTACAATGAGTGATTAGGACTAGCAATTTTTTAAAAAAGAAAAAAAAAGAAAAAATAGGAAAGCTCATCCCCAGATTTACTAACCTACGGAAGTCACTCTCCCAGAGCTTGCTTCTTCATCCGCTTCCTTCAATTTCCCAGTGAGTCTCTTAATTAACACTAAATAAACACAATGAAATTGACTCAAAGGGCACTTGAGCCGGGCTCAGCGGCTCAGCCTGTAATCCCGTGCCTTTGGGAGGCTAAGGTGAGTGGATGGCCTGAGCCCGTGGGTTCGAGACCCGCCTGGGCAGCGAGACCTCATCTCTACAATAAATCAAAAACAAATCAGCCGGGCATGGTAGCGTGCGCCTGTAATTCTGGCTACTTGGAAGGCTGAGGCGGAAGGATCGCCGGAGCCCAGCAGGTCAAGGCTGCGGTGGCCGGGAGTCCGGGAGTGGCCACTGCAATCCAGTCTGGGCGACAGAGTGAGACGCCAACTCAAAAAAAGGGGGGGGGGCACTTGAAAGAATCAATGATCATGTTGCTTATTTTAAACTGCTGTAAATTACTTAAAACATTAGAAATAAAATACTGTTCTCTTTTGGCTAAATCGCATACATAATTTTAGTGTCAATATGAATCTTTGACACAGATGATTTTCATAGCTTAAATTGATTATTGTGGTATATACACTCGTCAATATTGTATAGAAAAAGTACTGTATTTAATTTTATCAAATTGATAAAAATGAAACCCTTGAGTGGGAGCATTTTAAAGAGTTGTTCAATTCAAAATAGCATTTATTCATTCAGTTTAACCTCAAGTGTTAGTTTAAACTTGGAATTACCAAATGACCTTGTACTATCTGTTTCAGCACAATATATGATTTTAATAAAATTGTACATGAACACTACTTTCCAGAACATCACTACTTTAAAGGACACTTTCACCTTATGCAACTAAACTTTAGAACCCACATAAATATCAAATGGTCTTTATTTCAGAATGAGGTGATGACGGTTGCATTATATGAGGCGTGACCCCCCAAAATTCCAGAATTATCTTGCAGTACTCTCAGAATTTGTTCCTCCAGATCAAATGGTCAGCCAAAGTTTTTACCTGGAAGTTTTGAGAAGGCTGGGTCATGATATGCTGAAGAAATGTCCCAAGTTGTGGCAAACAGGTGACTGGTTCTTCCACCATGACAATGCACCTGCCCCCACCACACTGAGAGTTCAGCATTTTTTGACGAAAAACAACATGACCCCTGTGCCCCACCCTTCCTATTCACCAGATTTCTCCCTGAGCGACTTTTTTTTGTTGCCCAGATGAAAAAAGTCCTCAAAGAGAAAAGTTTTGCCGATGTGGAAGAGGTGAAATGAAAAACAGCAGAAGTTATCAAAAAAGACACCAAAATTGATAAGTTCAGGCCGGGTGTGGTGGCTCAGTTGTAATCCCAGTACGGGATTATTATTTGGGAGACCGAGGCGAGTGGGTTACCTGCGTCCGTGGGTTCGAGACCAGCCCAGGCAACTTGGCGGGACCGCGTCTCTACAATAAACAAAACATTAGCCAGGTGTGGTAGTGCGCACCTGTAGTTCCGGCTACTTGGAAGGCTGAGGCAGAAGGATCACCAGAGCCCACCAGGATGATGATGGGGTGGCCATGAGTGTGCCATTGCACTCCTGCCTGGGTGATGGAGTGAAACTCCAAAAAAAAAAAAAAAAATTGACAAGCTCAAAAACTATTTTGAGCAGTGGAAAAAACATCTCGGTAGATGTATTGCATCAAAAAGAGAGTACTTTGAAGATGACTGAAGTTTAAACATGCAAGAATAAATACACAATTTTTTATAAATTCCAAGTTTTTTGCTACCCCATGTTTGCGACTATAAACACTATTATTAACTTCATTAGAAACAAATTTTTTGTTATTGTTTTTTGTGCTGAGTTACCCTCAGTAATATCCTGTATAATTTCTGTTGCTGTTCTTGTTTTTAAATTCTGGATCAGTTTGAAAGTCAACTTACTCAACAATATCAATCTGCTATTCTGTGACTTCTTTTTGTTTGTTTGTTTGTTTCCCCTTCGTTTTCTTTATCCTCCCTCTTCCTGCCCTCATCCACTGAACAAATCATTATTATTACTGTTACTGTTATTATTGTTTTGTTATAAGGACATGGAGTACTGTTCAGGATTAGGTCCATAAGTAAGTGGTCATCGTTCAGGTGAAGTGTGGGCTTCCCATTGGTCCTTACTTCACCGGGTTTGGGATCGGGTACCTTATTAGAGTTTTGTGCCCACCCCCCGCAGAGCCCCGCGACTGCCAATCCCTTTCATGTAGTGTTGCGATAATGTTCAGGGTCCACTTATGAGTGAGAACATGTGGTACTCAGTTCTTTGTTTCTGTGACAGATGGATCACCGAGTATGATGGACTCTAAATACAACCACGTTGCTGCAAAGTCCATAATTTTGTCCTTCTTTATAGCTGCATAATATTCCATTGTGTATATGGACCACGTTTTTTTAATCCAGTCCACTGTCAATGGGCAGCATGGTTCATGTTTTTGCTATTGTGAATAATGTTTCAATAAACGTGTGTACACAGGTGCCTTTTTTGTAGAGTGATTTGAGTTCCTCCAGGTATATTCCCAGAAGGGGAATTGTTGGTTCATATGGAAGGTCAATTTTTAGGTCTTTCAGAAATCATCACACTGTTTTCCACAGAGGTGGTACGAGTTTACATTCCCACCAACAGTGTGGAAACATTCTTTTCTCGGCATCTTCTCCAGCCTCTGTTGTTTTTTAAGTTATTAATGATGGTCATCCTGATTGGAGTTAGGTGGTTTCTCAAGGTGGTTTTGATTTTCGCTTCTTTGATGATCAGTGAGACTGAGCATGAAAAAATCATTGTACTGCCTACAGTACGCCAAAGTGTAGGTTAGACAAGCACAAATGATCCCATTCTCGTGCTGTTTAATCTAGAGGAATATATGCACAAATGCACAAGTGAATGTTACGAAACGTAATATTTGCAGAATAGAAATAAGCACTGGATGGTTTGGGAGCATAAGGAAGAAGCCCTGCGTTCACACTGGTAGGTGAGGCGGAGAGCAATTCATTTCTTTGAACATCAGCACCATCAAAAAGAAGGGAGACTGCTCCAAAGCCCATAGATAGAACCTAGCCTTTTCCCACAGGATTGTCTGCAGCCAGACCCCTTTCCGTTCCTTTCCTTCCACAGCCTTCCCTATTTAAAGCGCCATTTTAAAAACGTTGCCCTTGGAAGACTAAGATCAGGAAACTGACAGCTCACAAAGCGGTCTGCTGGCACCAGGGCTCAAAGGCACAGGCCCTAAAAGCAGAGGCTCGACTTGTTAGCCCAAGCACAACTCGATATAATCCCCTTCTGCCTTCCGCGCTTATATAATACAGGCCTTCTTCGATTACAAGACACTTTGAAGATCTCACCTTCTCCCATTACTTGTCTTCTACATAAAATACCCACAGATGTGAGACTGCTAGAATGTGTGAGACCTGTAGTTGATAATTTATAAACCTATACTTCCTATGGCTTGAAATTTGTTAGGATTCAGAGAAGTTGAAAGCAAGCACATTGCTGCATGAGCACCCCCTATTGACCACAAGGAGAGGCGCTGTGAAATTGTTAAGTGGAAGCTGGCAGGCCTGGAAATAATACTCAATACTTACTATCTAACAAGAAGTATGTATTGAGTGATATTCTGTGATCCAGTAGGACTAAGAGTGTACATTCAGCCGGGCTCGGTGGCTCAGCCTGTCATCCCACGCCTTTGGGAGGCTGAGGTGAGGGGATTGCCTGAGCCCGCGGGTTCAAGACCCGCCTGGGCAGCGAGACCTCATCTCTACAATAAATCAAAAAATCAGCCGGGCGTGGTAGCGCGTGCCTGTAATTCCGGCAACTCGGGAGGCTGAGGCAGAAGGATCGCTGGAGCCCAGTAGGTTGAGGCTGCGGTGGCCGGGAGCGGCCACTGCACTCCAATCTGGGCAACAGAGTGAGACTCCAACTCAAAAAAAAAAGAGTGTACATTCAAGGGGCCACAGCAATTATCTGGGAAACATAATGAGACCCCTTCTCTAAAAAGGCCTTGAACTGGACTCAAGCATCCTTCTGCCTCAGCCTCCCGAGTTGCTGGGACTACAAGCACACACCACCATGCCTGGCTTTTACCTTTACTCTTAAAGTATATTCTGCTATTGTTGCTGATGGGAAACCTTTATCTTGCCCTTTCTTTTTTTTTTTTTTCTTTCCTTCTATTTATTTTCTTTGAGATGTGAAAAATAGGCCATATGGAAATGAAGTTGTTTGGCTAACAAGTGTGGAGCCATAAACATCATTTGGGGAGTTCAGAGGCTTTAAATACTTTGACTTCCACAAACTAGTTCAAAACTAATGGATAGTGGCTGGAACATCTAGGGGTCTGGGACTTGTTTTAAATACTCTATTTCCCCCCCCAAAATGAGTTTCCCAGTGCAGAAAACCAAAAACAACAAAAATACGAGGAGTAGGAACTGAATCCTCTTTATTTCTAGAGAGCGAACAGGTGAGCAGTAAAGCGCGTCAGCTGCAGGAAAGCTCACTTTAAAGCTAATGCGGACAGGCACATTGATGAGCCCACTAGTCTGTGGAAGAAGAGTGCTTAAAACACCACTGTCGGGACCGGGGAAAGAATCTGTTGAAGAAGCCACGACTCCCCATTTACTGTCCCAGTAATCGCTCCATAAAAAGACCCTTGAGCCACTGTGTGAAGGAAATGGTCTAGACAGCCATGCTCCAAGAATGTGCCCTTGAGTGTGTGCAGCAGATTGTGTACACTCTGCCCCTGGTTCACAAAGAGGAGCTAGCGTGCCAGCGGGCCACGGGCCAGGATGTGGGTGGTTAAATAAGTGCTCTTGGAGGGAGTGGTGGTCTGGCAACCACACCAGCATACCAGCTGATCAGCAAATGCAGAAGTTTTGAATGAAGTTCGACAAGAAAATAAATTGGACACGCGTTTTCCAATATGTGAAGGGTGAGCAGCCACCACATTTCAAAATGTTCCCGGACTGTCAAATTTCCAGGCAATTCTGAGTAACTACCAACGTTTCTCTGTGAGATTCAGGGGAGGAAGACTTGTCTAGACCAATTATATATAAGGATTTTGTCACTGTACATACACAACTATATTTTCTAAACCACCTACACGATTTGATTGCACTCCCATAACTATCACTATATTCCACGTGTAGTCAAATGGGAGGGTAGAAAATGGGGAACAGGAAAAAAATCTAGATGTTTCCAGCCAATTTGCAATACATTAGAGAAAAAGAGGCTCCTGCCCCCCCAAATTTCCTTAATTTATTTCAAAAGAACCTTAAATCTCACCTCTTTCGTGAAGAATGGTATTGCTTCATGAAAGAGTTGGTCATTTTTTCCACATCCCAAGTTGTTCAGATTTATTTTTCATGATTATCTGTTTGCTTAATTAGTAAAATAATGTATTATTTATCTATGGGTGATACAAATGTTTTTGTAGTTTAACTGTTTAATCTCATGATATCCCTATATTTTTCATACTGGAACCTGAATTTTAAAAAAAGAAAATCGTGAAAATGTTGATATAAAACAAATCATTCTATAAAAAAGATACCTGCACACGTATGTTTACCACAGCATTGTTCACAGTAGCAAGATCATGGAACCAACCATGCTGTCCATCAAAAGAGGACTGGTTTAAAAAATGTGGTACATATACACAATGGAATGTTACACAGCTATAAAAAAGAACAAAATCATGAATTTCGCAGCAACCTGGATGGAGCTAGAGTCTATAATACTGAGTGACCTCTCACAGAGACAAAGATCTGAGTATCACATGTTCTCACTCATAAGTGGACCTTGAACATCTATCGTAATACTATAAGAAAAGGACTGACAGGGGTGGGAAACCATGGGGGGGCAGGAAGGGGAAGGGAGGTGGGATTCATGGTAGTCAATATCTGTCTGGGGAGGGGGAGACACCCCTTGTCAACAAGGGTGCCTGAACGATGCAAATTTGTATGCCTAATCCTTAACTGCACCCCACAATTTTAAAGTAAAAATAAATAAATAAACAATAAATAAATAAAAACAGACTGAGAGTGGGATACTGCCAGGGGAGTGGGGGAACTAGCATACCATTTGTATACATAACCCTGAATTGTACCCCACATCTTACAAATAAATAAATGCTGAAAAACCAAGGGTGGGAAAAGAAAGAAAATCACGAAAATGTTGATATAAAAGTTTCCCCCACGATTGACCTTTTTCCAGCAACCACATTTTGGCAGCCATATACTGCCATCACAGGTCTTACTCAGAAAAGTTCTTTCCTTCTCGGGACAAACAGAGGGCAAAATATAAGATGAACTGGCAGCACGCCTCTTGCAGGGACTGAAAGAAGAGATCATCAAGTACTCCGTCATTCCCCTTGGTCTTCCAGCCAGGGCCCCTCATCTCCTTCCTTTTGCACGTTTTTTTCTTACCTTTCTTGTGAAAGACAACACCCCCATTTGTCAGTGTTAGCTTCTCTTTTATTTCCGATAACACAGAGGGTTGAACTTCTCACACCTTCTGCCCTCTCAAAATTAGGCATGACCCTGTGACTAGTTCTGGCCCATGCAATATGAACAGAAGTAATAAGAGGGGGAAAGAGAGCTAAAATGATTCTGCACATAGACTTTGCACGACTCTAACTTTTACCCCCGTGATGGCATCCATGCATCTTCTTACACCTGCAGCTATCTAAGGATGAATTGTACACCATATCAGCCAGAGTTTGACCAGAGAAGCAGAACCACTAGGGTTTAGATAGATAGATTGCAGGTAGATACACAGATATAGATACATAGATAAATGGATGCATAGAGATATTTGGTACAGGGAATCAGCCATAAGCAACTCTGGGAGCTGATTTCGCAGTCATTGAGAGGAAGTTCTCTCTCTACCTGATGCTGGATCTTGAAGACCATAGGTTCAGCAGTCACAAAGAGACGGGGCCTATAAAACGGGGAAGAGCAAGAACAGCCAGATCCCACAAGCACAAGCTAGAATCCCACCCAGGTGGCTGAAACCCACATCAGTTCTTGTATCCTCTGACCTCGATAGCAAACATCCTGTGGTCGACAGAGTAACGCCCTCCTGCAAAGGTGTCCACATCCTAATCCCCGACACCAGTGAGCATGTTCTTCATGAAGACGAGGAGAGTTAGGGCTTCAGATAAAACTGAGGTTGCTCATCAGCTGACTGTACACTAGGGAGGTTATCCTTGCTATCTGGGTAAGCTCAGTGTAATTACAAGACTCCTGATCGTGGAAGAGGAAGGTCGAAGAAGAGTTAGTGTCAGAGCCACAAAATGTGTGAGAAAGACTTGACCCGCCATTGCTGCTTTTGAAGACAAAGGAAGAGCCAGAGAATGCGGGCAGTCTCTCAGAAGTCGGAAGAGGCAACGAAATGGCTTCATTTCTAGAGATCCTCTAGAAATGAATATAGCTCTGCAGGCATCTTGATTTTTATCCCGGTGAGATGTATGTCAGACATCTCAGCTGCCACACTATAGCATAATACATTTTTTTTTGTTCTGTTTTTTTTGGGGGGATTTTTTTAGTTGGAGTCTCACTCTGTGGCCCAGACTGGAGTGCAGCGGCCGCTCCCGGCCACCGCAGCCTCGACCCGCTGGGCTCCGGCGATCCTTCCGCCTCAGCCTTCCGAGGAGCCGGAATTACAGGCGCGCGCTACCACACCCGGCTGATTTTTTGATTTTTTGTA
>NW_007250688.1:143749-172964 GCF_000164805.1 Carlito syrichta
GCCCAGGTGGGTCTCGAACCCGCAGACTCAGGCAATCCACTCACCTCAGCCTCCCAAAGGCGCGGGATTACAGGCTGAGCCACCGAGCCCGCTAATTTAATTTTAAAGTGTTTAAATGTATTCAGGTCCAGTGGCTCATGCCTATAATCTCAGCACTTTGGGAGGTGGAGGCAAGAGGATTGCCTGTGCCCAGGGGTTCGAGACCAGCATGAGCACCTTGGCAAGACCTCATCGCTACAATAAATTAAAAAATTAGCCGGGCATGGTAGCACGTGCATGTGGTTCCAGCTACTTGAAAGGCTGAGGCAGAAAGATTGCCTGAGTCCCTCAGGTCTACAGAGTGAGACTCTGACTCAAAAAAAAAAAAGAAAAGAAAAGAAAGAAAGAAATGTATTCAGATTATTATCTTTAGAATATAAGTACAAAATAGCCAAAAAAAATTCCTCATGACTTTAAAGTACCGTGCATAAATATTAATATGTATTTTACATACAAATTTACTCGTTCAATGACCTTAGAAAAGGTGAGCTTTGCCTAAGCTAACAACAAGTTCCTAATTGAGATTCATGCAGTGCATAAAAAAAAAAAAAAATGCATGGTTTCCTGAAAATTATCACTATCATAAAAATAACTTTTCTCAAAGATGAAATACATCTGCATTACAACATGGGAAAATGAGTAAAGTTCTAACAGGTAGTAGTATATTTAGGTTCTAGCATCCTCTCCATTCTGTCTGACCTGGATGGGCTTGAAAAAGAAAAATCACCTTATTTCTCTGAGGTTTAATTGCCTCATCTGTAAAACAGGAATGATCTTTTCAGTTACTTTTAAGGCCGTGAAACTTGTAACTGAATTATCTATATTTTTCTGAAGTCAAAAGGAATGTGGAAATAATTATTACTATAATATGGCTGCTCTGAACAGGTTCCTTCACGGCTTGTTATAATTAACCTTGATCCATGAAGAAGATAGCAACAGGAGTGACTGGATAGGTAATAGCCAGCAAAGCCTATTTTTCAAGAACTTAACTGAGAAAATAGTAAAATTCCTGAACGTGCCAAGGTTGTAATGCCTCTGCTGGGGCACTTATAAAGCTTTGAAACACATGGAAAGGTAACTGGCCTTACCCTACCCTGAAGAAAGCCTTACCTTGAAAAGTAACATAGCAATATTAGAAGAACCACAGGTTTGTAGAAGATCAAGAGAATGAAGCCTTTGCATCTTTATTGTTTTACAAGGAGCCACAGTCACCTCAATCAGGTTTGTGCTTTGCTGACCCACACTCTGAAAAGTCGATTTCGCCTGTGAAATGTATTAAGAATTTAACATATTTGCCATCTGTGTTATCTGAAAGAAAGAAAAAAATAAAACCTGCTGTGGAAACTTTTTTTTTTTTTTTTTTTAGCTTAACCACATTAAAAGAGTAAGGCACAAAAGGACAAAAGGATAATGATTTTTTTCCCCTCAACTCCTGGCCTGGATATAAGTACTCCAAAGTCCCCTTCCCAGATGGCTCGCCCAAGCCAAGGGAAAACAGCCAACTTGATTTCAAATGTGAGAGTGATTTTTTTATTTAAATGAAAGATAGAAACTGTCTCAACTTCATTATATCTAAGAGGGGAGCTCAAGTGTTCAGCATGTGGGTCTGGTTTGCGTAAAAGTTTGTCTTTTTCGAATAGAAATCAGATGTCATCCCAGGCAGTGGCCTGAACCATTTGCTAATACTAATTGTTGTCGGTTGAAAGCGGAGTAGGAGATTGTTAAAGTCTTCCCTGGCAGAAACCTGATCTGTGGAAATGTACTTCACAGAAACTGTGATGAGGTTTGCAGCTGGCAGGAGAGTATGACAGTGGAGCCACATGCATCTACACCTTCTTTCTGGCAACACTATGGAGGTGCCCGTGAAACTGCGCTGGAAGTGACTGATGGCCTGAAATGCAGATCTGGCGTATTCTTTTCCTCCCCGCCCCCACCGCAGCCCATGATGTGACAACAAAAAACCGGAGCAGGAGCATGTACCATCTCTAAGAACGTATGTTGTTCAAAAAATGATTATTTAATGATGTGGCTATTTTGAACTATGATTAATATAAGCACATTTAAGATGTAGCATTGGCAAGTTAGAAAACCACCAAGTAAGGCCAGATGTATAAACGGACTTGATGTTTTAATGTAAAACACCAGCATCAAGTTGAAAGGTCTGTTATAATATGAGCCAAAGCACAGAGAATTCACACACAAATTATGTTTACCTGTTATCACTGATACCTAGAAACATTTGCCTTTTACAATTATTATGTACTAGTGTATACATGATATACATGATCAAGATAAAAGGATTTTGGTAGTTAGACCATTAAATTATTATTGTTGTTATTTTTTGAGTTGAAGTCTCACTCTGTCGCCCAGACTACAGTGCAGTGGCACGCTCCCGGCCACCGCAGCCTCGACCTGCTGGGCTCCAGGGATCCTTCTGCCTCAGCCTTCCAAGTAGCTGGAACTACAGGCGCGTGCTACCACGCCTGGCTAGTTTTCTTTGTTTATTTGTTTTTTTATTGTAGAGACAAGGTCCCGCCAAGTTGCCTGTACTGGTCTCGAATCCGCGGGCTCAGGCAATCCACTCGCCTCGGCCTCCCAAAGTGCTGGGATTACAGGCTGACTGGCCAAGACCATTAAATTATTAAAGCAAACTTTGACCATATGTTAGAATCCAGTTAGTTATATTCTATAAGTTTTAATATAAATTATCTTCTTTTAAACTGCTGTGGGACATCTAAAGTTGTTGTTAAATTACTGTGATATTGTTTTCTGATTTAGCTTTTGTTCACTAATACAAAGAAATCCACCCCCCCATCAACACTGCAGAAACTATGGATGAATCTGTCATTTCCGTTTCACTGGGCATCACTATAGTTTCCTCCAGATAATGGAAAAAGCTATGTGAGCAAAGTTCACTTGAGAGAATCAACATACAACATCAAGTAGAAATTCTGTGTGTACTTTAGAGAATAATGACACAAGTCCCCACTATCTGTGCATTTATTAAGCATTCACTTAATAAAAATAAAAATCTGCATGTAATTCTTTCATATTTGTTGGGATTAATCCTCCCGATACTCCAGCTTTTCCATCAATCCTTTACCGCCACCATTTCAGAGCCAAGAGATTCTAAGCGGGATGGGGACTCAACACGTATGTTCTCTTCATGACAGGTAACTATCTGCTAAAGAGAAAGAAACCACAATTATAGAGCCTCGTTGGGAGAGGTCTGGAGTGGTCTATCCCATGAAAGAAGTGTGAAATAAAGAAATAAGAGTCAGTCGTGGTGCATCCGTCATTTATCAGAAATCAATCAAAGGCATCTTAATATCCTTGTAATATTACAGATGACAGCCCTTATGAGAATGTTGCCACTGGCTTTTAAAGGAAACCATTGTCCTCCTGCCTGGCTAGAACTCTTTAGTTCTAAACATTTAAGAGTAAAGTATTCTGCCTTTTCAAGTAAGAGTGCTTTTTTTGCCACATATTTTAAACAAGTTATATCGTTCCTTTAAGAAATTTTGTGAAAAGGGCTCCTTAATTTGTCTCTTTTTTTTTTTTATTTTTTTTTGAGTTGGAGTCTCACTCTGTGACCCAGACTGGAGGGCAGCGGCCGCTCCCGGCCACCACAGCCTCGACCCACTGGGCTCCGGCGATCCTTCCGCCCCAGCCTTCCGAGTAGCCGGAATTACAGGCATCGCTACCACGCCCGGCTGATTTTTTGATTTATTGTAGGGATGAGGTCTCGCTGCCCAGGCGGGTCTCAAACCCGCGGGCTCAGGCAATCCACTCACCTCAGCCTCCCAAAGGCGCGGGATGACAGGCTGAGCCACCGAGCCCGGCTTAATTTGCCTCTTTAAAAAAGTCCTCAGCAGAGGCTAGAGTAGACAGGCAAAAGTAATGGCCTTCAATACACAAGCACTAAAGCCAGCTCCTCTAGCTTCTACTTCCACCGAACAAAAGACTTTTCCTCTAGTGAGTCTTCCTAGATTGATGGCTCAGTTTCTCCAGCTACAGAATATGACGACTATCAGTTATTTGCGATGGAGTTGCCTCTTCTCCTTTCACTGACACATGTTCGAACCCAGTTGCACACTCAGTCTGCACCTCCTGTGGCAGAAAACTGGCCCAGAACGCGGTTGCCTCACCCTCTCGCCTCCTCTAGCCGGCCCCATGAAACTCAGCCCCTCTCCTCGGGCGGGATGTCCTCGAAGGCGGGGCCTGCCTATGTTTCAGCCAAGCACAGTGCCTGGTGCCGGACTGAAATGCGTCGAGCTGATTGATTAGAACTTGCTGTCTCCACGTAACAGGTAACCCTATCGAACAGACCAGTGTTTCTCCAACCGGGCTGTGAACTGGAATCCCTTGGGGAGCTTCACAAAATGTGGATGCTCAGGTCCCCTTTCTGGGGACTCCTGATTTAATCGATCTGAGGCATGGCCTGGGCTTCATTCCACGTTAAAATTCTCCAGATGATTCTAATGAACAGCCACAGTTGAAGCCCATTCTAAGGGTCACAAATTCACAAATTGAGAAACGTTGCAAGTAAATCCCATATCTCAAGGGTGACGGTAATGCCTGGGGTTATACTGCATAGTTTCTCTTCCTCTACAGTCTTATTCCCTGCTTTGGGGGGATAAGTAAAGAGATTGCTCTTTAAATGTTGTCTGCTAAGCAAATATTTAAATCACTGCAGCATAGAATGCCCCCAAACTTTCAATGGGATGCAGGTAGACGGTACTTCAAGTTGGTTTCAAGCAACTCTTCCTCTAGAAAAAAATATATATTTCACAAACCTAGAGGACACAGAGAACATAATTTTCACCTCTCATTTTCTGCCTCTGATACGTAGGGGCTTTCCATGCCAGTAATCTGAAAAATGTTTGTATGCCCTAGAAAACACCACTCACACACATACCAGAATTCTAAACAAATTGAGCTAATATAACTCAATAGAGTAAGACCACACAGAGATGTTTTGGAAAGCCGTTTATACAAATAAATTGTCATCATTCTTGAATCAATAGATAGCAATGCTCTGAGCTCCGTGGACTTGGGCTCCAAAGTGAAATCAGCTCCTGTAGAAGTCAGCTGCAGGACAGCAGCCAAGCCCCTCGACATGGCTCACAAGGTCCTTTGTGCTGTGGCCCCGTCTCTTCCCTAACCAGCCTCCTCCTTTGCAAATCCCATCTCCTCTCACTCTCCCCTCTCAGCTCTCCTTACTGTGAGATGCTGTCACCTCTTGAACATGCTGCCAATGCGGCATGTATCCCGCTATGCCGCCATGACCTGTCTCCATCACTAGACTGTAAGCCTCGGGGGAATAAGCTCATGTCTTATGCTTCCTTTATCTCTAACACATGGAACATAGTGTAGTCGAGCCTTAGAAAACCTAGGACCTGTTGAAGTGACTAGAACCCCAAACCCATGCTCTTTCTAGGACCTTTTGCAAGGTCAGTCAGGCAAGGTTGAAATGAAGATAACTGGGCCAATCAACCACAGCTAAAGGTGCGACTTGGACATCTAGCCCTTGATTCCATTTGTTAAATAATTCAAAGAAAGAAAGAAAAAAAGCATGAAAAGTGACTAGCTGTGTCTTCATACAGCACCCGTATGTTAAAATAGATAACATTAATTTATATTATTAAATTTGTCACTGTGTCAACATTCTCTTGGTGGAAGAACTTTAAAAGATCATTATCCTTATGTTTGAATCGACATCTACTTTGAAAACTTTAGTATTGATCTGTTTTGTTCCTTTCATTTCTACCAGGGAAGAAGAACGGGTTAAATGTCAAGGTTTACCCCTAAATACTCATTATCTTATTTTGAATTCTCTGGGATTCATTTAGCTTGACTTGTTTTCTTAAATTGTGGTCAGGTGGGTTTTTTAACTCATCATTACTTACTTGCGAACAATTTCCACCAACAAGCAGTTCTTAGCTCCTGCACTCCTGGCCATGGCAAGAACTGCTAGGTAACCTCCAAAACGATATCCTCTTCCTCCTGGGAAAGCAACAAGACCACACTTTCCCATCCTTTGCAGTTTGATGTGGCCACATAACGCTAGCCAATGATCTGTGAGTCGAAGTGATATGAGCCTGACCCATAAAAGTCTTCCGTACACAATCCTACAACAGCATTTTTTCTGATCTCTTCCACCAGTTTGATGCCAAGTGGTGAAGACAGACAGCCTCCCAAAGGAAGGAACTCGCATCACCCAGTCGGCACTCGAGGAAAGCTCCCTGCAGGACTTCCAGTGGGTGAGGGCAAGCACTGAACTTCCACCGCATTAAGCAACTGAGATTTGGGGGTACAGCAGTTACAACCCAGTCCAGGTTCCCTTTCCAATCTAGCGTCACACAATATTGATGTGCCACTGTTGTCTAGGAGAATCTGCGCCCCTGAGCCCTCACCACTCCCCTTCTGGAAACCGGATACTCACCAGGAAAGTGTCTGCCACCAGAGGTTCTCCCTAGTGCCTGAACCCTTGCCCTGTCCCATAAGCAATTGGCCACTGCAGGAGACCCTCTCTGCCCACTCCTCTTTAGAGTTTAGTGGTGAGGTGACCGGGCGGGGGGGGGAATCAAGATAACATTTTTAGCATCTACTATGTGTGTCCTGGGCCATGTGCGCCTTCTTACACTTAAACATCACCAGCCCCATCAGGTAGGTGCCACGATCCTCACTCTACATAAGGGGAAACAAATACACAGGTTACCAGCTGGTAAGTGGCGGAATCCAGATTCAAACTCACCCTTCTGCCTGTCAAGTCAGGGGTGGTTCAACCCACACGGAGTTCTCCTGGCCTGATGTACACCCATCCTACCCCCCTCCTGCCATCTTAGGGTCCCCCTTGGAGTGAGGCTTCTGGGAAGGACAATGCGGGAGCCTCTCGGTGAAAGCCGCGTCTTCTCACTGAGACTGGAGGGGGTGGAGGATGTGTCACTGGCCTCCACATTTAACATTTGGAGCACATTTTTACCCTGGAAAAAATATCAGGCAGGGCTGTTCCACTTTTCAAAATATATGCAAAAGCACTTTGCAAACCATCAAGTATATAATATGCCTATAAGGAATTACTATTCTGTAGTACATTAGCGCGATAATTTGACACTTTGTGGATTAAATAACCTTTTGTGATGTAGTCAGAGAATTTAACCACTGGATGTTACATTGTCTCAAAGGAGAAACGCATTCCAATGGCCAAACAACTGACTTACCGCAGACTTTTGGAACCCAATCCGTTCATAAACTGGGAACTGCCTGGATTCGCATGAAGAGGACACATCATCACCATCTTCATCAAGCATTATTTATTAAAGGCAGTGCCTGGGGTGCGGGCTTCGGGGTCAAGGGAAAAAAGAAGGGAAGTGTTCATCTCATTTTTTAACAGCTACAATTCCACTTCCCTGGTTGTGAATGAAGTCAAGTTGTTCCAAAACCTCCCTCTCAGCTTTCGCTTGACTTCCCTCCCCATCTTCGCTTACTGTTCACTCTCTTTTCTTTTTTACTTTCCTCTTGCCGTTCCATTTTTCGTCCATCCTCAACATCTATTTTTGCATTTAGGCAAACTGTTTTCAAGGGTGGATGATACTCTCAGAGTCTGGGATACAGTCTAGAAATACCAAGATGGGCAAAATATAAACTCTTAGACCTGCAGGAAAGATGAGCTTGTAAACAAGCAAAATTCCATGTAGTGCCACAAAAGCAGAGATCCAGGTAGGGAGTCAGGAGAGTGCTGTGTGGGCAGAGGCCAAAGCAGACGTCCCTGGTTCCTTTCTGCTCGTCTCACACCTGCTCGCTCCCTTCCCCCTTTCCTCCTGCTACACCAGCTTGAACCTTCGTCACTTTCCTTCCGAACTGCTTTAAAATCGCCCTAACTATCCTCTTGACCGCTACCTTTCCCCCACTGTGACTCAGTAAATATAATGTTGCCAGAGCAATGGTTGGGTTTGTGTATTTGTTTGGACAACATGTTGTGCCCACGACTTCACCCATTGATACTTTTTGGTCACAGAATTTTCTAATTCCCCACAGTGCATTTGAGGACCCAGCAGGACTATTATCTGTAGCCCCCCCCTACACGAAGCTCTCTTGCTTGTACCCTCTTAGTCAGTGAAACTGAACTTGTTATTCCCCAAATATGCTTCCTTCCTTAAGCTTTTGCTGTTCTGTCTTCCTCTACAGTGCTCCTCAAATCACGAGTACAAAATTCTGTGCATCTTTCAATACTCTGCTCAAAAGTCATTTACTGCAGAGTGTTCCCTGATCCCCTGGGCTATGGATCCTTTACTGCTTTTTTGTAGGAAGGAACCAATGTTTGCTGAACACCTTGTGTGTAACAGGCACGGTGCGAAGCACTTTTCATGGAGCATCCATTTCGTGTTCACAACATCCCTATGAAATGACTGCCAACGTCCCCACTTTCTCAGATAATGAAATGACGAGGTAAATGTGTACTGAAAGTAAAAAACAGCAGAGTTAGAATTTGAGGCCATGTACCCCCAGACAGCCAAACCCACGTCTGTCTCTTTCCACCAAACCTCACTGGCTCCTTTACTATCTCTCTTAGAGCAACAGACTTGAAATGTGGTGTGTGTACTCGTCAATGTCTCCATATTATTGCAGCGATGTTCAGGTCAAAAACTTGGTCTTCAATGCCTTTGCATCCTAGAGTACCTACTGCCATGCCTTGAATAGTGGAAACTTCAATCACGAGATATTGATGTGAACATGTCAGATTAGTTGTGACTCACAAACCCCCATTTTTTTGCCAAATGCAAGTAAACTCAACAGTAAACAGCTGTGGTATCATGTGCCCACAGACACCTTAATATAAAGAATCAGATGAGGAATTCTCACCAGCGTAATTTTCTAAAGAAATTCTGAACAAAGCAGAAACTAGAGAAATTGGCTCTTGGTGTTTGCATCTGGCAGCGTTTGAGAAGGATAGGATACTGAGTGTCAGCAAATCCTGAAAATGCTTTGTTTATTTGTTTAGATATTCAAAGTGAGCCATTTGCCAAGTTTGCAGACCCAAGTACAAGACTGAGACACAAACAAGTGTTTCTTCTCAGCCAGTAACAGCTTCTAATACCATCTGGAAACCTACCCCAGTTCAGAAAGAAACAAATATGCCTTTTTTCTTTCGTTATAAGACCTCAAAGCTTGTAAATCTGGGATCCGCTGGGTAGGGAGAAGAGAGTTCCAAAACCGGGGCTCTTCATAAAACTCAAGCCCCCCGGCAACCAAGGCTTCAGATCATGGAGACAATCAGAGATCATGTTTATTCTGATCTCGGTGCCTCAGGAACAAAATAAAGGATGCCGCTATCTCTGTTCACATTGAAAGAACTCCACTGTGATCCAATTTAGTGTTCAGTTCAACCCTGTAAATTACTGTGATATTTTTATTGATACCATGAACACATACCCTTGCCTCTCTGTTGTCACAAAAGCATGTTGTTAAAACACTTAAAATGCCTTGGCACACTTTAAAAGTGCTTTTTACAAAAGAGACATGAAATTAATGGTCCATTTCAGTCAACACGTCCTGCCCAGGGCTTTCTCTCCCCTTCCTCAAAGCCACAGAATAAAACTAAGTGGGTCCAAGCAAGACCTCTGAACATTTCTCTGATGGTAATAACATCTGGGTTGTAAGGAATGGAAATCAGTGCTGCAATCTCCTCTCATGCCCTAATGTACACACGGGCGGCATTAAGCTAGGTTTATCATCAGATTTCACTTCTCACTGAAGTTTTAATTGCCGACTTTTACCATGTCGTTTCTATGAGGGAGCTTGGTGGTTCACCACCCATTTTCTTGTTTCCCAGATCTCTCCCTTGGTGGGTTCGGCCTCCTCCTTGCCCTGCCTTCCCTTTTCACGCCCCCAGTCAGAAAGCTTCAGATCCTGCCTGACTGCTCACCACTTCATCGGCATCATTTGTTTGAGCCTTGGGTTATCCTAACCACACAGCAGCTTCCAGTCATCAAGCGTGTAATCTTCGTTGCACATTAGCCTGGAAATGGGCTTCCTCCCCTTTGGGTATCTTATCCATAACATTACCTCATCCATCCTTGTGCTGGTTCCAGAGATTAACCCCGAAACTCTCATGATAAATGTACAATTTTTAAAATAGTCCGTTTCCCCAAAACTTCATTTTGTCAGTCGCTTTAAATTTCATCCCCAGTTATGACGTGGCCACTAGAACTTGTCATTTTTTATACTGGTTCATTTCCAAACGTCAGAGCCAAATATGATGTCATTTGTCTAGTAGCCCAGCACTTATCTCAAGGAAAAAGCATACCCAGGGCTTTTAATAATGTTTTTATTTGTTATAATAACACGCAGAGCCCAAGTTGGGAGACGTATTTTTAAGGGAAACCAACGGGGCAGGCTTTAACCTTTAACCATGAAAATAACTCCTTAAATATTTTAAAAGAAAGACAAATTCTGTTCCTCAGACAGATTAAGTATTGATTGGCAGAGGTGTTTTTTTTTTTTAACAGGATTCAATACTGACAAAATTATTTCATCTATTATTCAAGCAGCAATTTTGTCACTTTGTCATAAGCATCATGCACATATTATGAAAAGTGTTAGAAAGCAAAATATTTTGTTCCTATAAAAAGAAACTTAACATTGAATTTTTTAAAGGACCATAAAACAACACTAAGTTTCCCCTATTTTCTTTTTACGTGTGTGTGTGTGTGTGTGTGTGTGTGTGTGTGTGTGTGTGTGAGTCTTACTTCATCGCCCAGGCTGGAGTGCAGTGGCATGCTCACAGCTACGCCAGCGTTGACCTGCTGGGCTCCAGAAATCTTTCCACCTCAGCCTTCCACGTAGCCAGAACTACAGGCACACACTACTTGACTTATTGTAGAGATGAGGTCTCACCAAGCTACCTGTCTGGTATCGAACCCGCGGGCTCAGCCTCCCAAAATGCTGGGATTACAGGCTGAGCCACCGAGACCAGCCCATTTCCCCTGCCTTCTAATGAACACTAGTGGCATCACATTTAAATGGCATAAATGGAAGATGATGTAATGGATTTGGAAACAGAAGACCAGGATATAGACCTAGTAAAGTGATACAGGGCAAATCTCTTACTTTCCTAACTGATTAAAGATCATCTGCTCTACCTCAAGTGCTTGGAGACCATCAGACAAATAACTCATGTGAAAATGCTTCAAAACCATAATGTACTACACAAATATATGGTATCATTTCTGCCAACGTTTTAGTCCCCACTCTTAATTTCTAAAATGATCAGAGTTGGTGCTTTGTACTCCATTAGCATGCTGTACACCCTTATCCTCCGGCACTGACCACACTGCATGGCCCTTATATCTGTTCGATTGTTCCTCCTACTAGCCTGTGAGCTTCTGCAATTCAATTCACCTTTATATCTCCAGAGCCTAGGACGTCTGGTATACATGTCTGTTGGATGATTTACTTACTGGATGAATACTGATATAGGGTCCCCAACTTTTTATTAAATAATTTTCCTTTTTTCCATTAAAGACCAGAGCTCTTGCCTTTGCTTGATGACTATTCTGACAATACAGAAAAATGTTAATTTTTGTTCTGCTTCCCAAAACTTCGACTGTTACTTTTCCATGGAATATCCACTGTACCAAGAAGGGAGAATCAGGACTCTAATTGTAGAAGCCACCACAACCAAGAAATTTCTTTGAAGTCTTAGAAATCAATCTTTAAAATTCATGCAAATTATGAATAGAAATCTAAGATATACCTGGATTGATCCTAATGAAAACAATATTTTTCTCCTAAATCTTTTAGTAAAATTCATGCTCCAGAAAAATATACCGTATTTGCCTATTTGAGAACCCAATAGTTCTCAGTATTAGGTGTGCAAAAGCATAGAAAAATATCTATATTAAGAGTTTGAATTATATATTAAAATTAAGAGGGGAATTTAATTTCACAAGTAAAAGTAATTTAACTATATATTGTGAACACACGATTACTACCAAATAAATGAATTTAAAAGTGCAGAGAAGAGCCGGGCTCGGTGGCTCAGCCTGTAATCCCGTGCCTTTGGGAGGCTGAGGTGAGTGGATTGCCTGAGCCCGCGGGTTCGAGACCCGCCTAGGCAGCGAGATCTCATCTCTACAATAAATCAAAAAATCAGCAGGGCGTGGTAGCGCATGCCTGTAATTCCGGCTACTTGGAAGGCTGAGGTGGAAGGATCGCCGGAGCCCAGTGGGTCGAGGCTGCGGTGACCGGGAGCGGCCACTGCACTCCAGTCTGGGCGACAGAGTGAGACTCCAACTCAAAAAAAAAAAAAAAAAAGTGCAGAGAAGGTCCCCATTTTGTCTAGATATTAAAGGACATAATACATAGTAGAATAAGCTGATTGTTATTTTTAAATTACCCAGGAAGTTGTTTCTTTAATACAGCATCCAATCCCTCTTGCATTCTTGTTTCATTGGTCTATTGTTAGGTCTCAGAACAGTATTTTTTTGTAAGCTCACAAGACGCTTCTACTATGCAGCCAGGGTTAAGAATTTCTAAAATACACTCAGGAGTGAACAGCACAGGAGGCTGCATAACCGAAGAACTTGGGGCTGATGAGCAAGCATGTTCAAGGAGCTAAACCCCAAAAGAGGAAGTCAAAGTTGCGCCTAAATTTGATGTCAGAATGCAGACAAGTGCATCAAAAAGATAGAATGGTTCTGAGACACAAACATTACAGTCACCTAATTATGGATATCAGATAGAGCCAAAGAAAGGATACTTTTGTCAGAAGGAGGTATCACTCACTAATAGAAGCATGGGAAAGAAAACCAGAAAAATCAATATTGGCAGTATTACTCAATAAAGAGGTGGGTACTGTGTCCCAAAAGTACTTTCTAGAGGAGGGGCATATCTCTCGGGCAAGTGTGATGCACCTGAGTCTTAGATTCAAAATGGCCTCTAAATCCCAGCTGTGTGATCTTCTACGAGTCACTTAAACGCTCTGATCTTCGTATCCTCATCTGTAAAACAGTCTGATCATATACACATGTAAATTCACCCAATGCATATAAGAGCTCAATACTGGTAGCTATTATTAACTGTTACAGATTGACAACTCAGTTAATGAAATCATTTAACACTCCCTCTTTTGTCTTAATACTTACCAAGTAACTTTATAATTATAATTTTTCTTCCGTAAAGACTTATCTGCAGGGAAAGAATGTAGTGTTCAGTGAACAGACATGATTGGTCTACCAAATAGCTCTGTTTCTCATCATAAATTAATAATTCAAATGACTGTTCTTATCTATTAGTCTTTGTGAATGTGACTAGGGAGTTCCCTGGAATAAAATTACCTATAATTATTTTAATATCAAATGTTTTAGCCTAATGTTAAAAACTAGTCCCTGGGATGTAGAAACTCTACCAGAGACAATACCATTTGGCCTGTCCTTTCTAATTGCCTGGTGTCCCGAACTGCAACACAAGGGCTTAAAGAAAAAAAATTGTTTTTCTGTTGTTCTTTCTTTTTACAAAAAATCAGATACTCTGGTTTCTCAGTGATACATTGAAGATAACAAATAAGGGTTTGGCAGAAAATCAAATACACAACACTCCCCGAATACAAAAATAATAACATTATCCATGAGGAAAACATTTTCTTAAAAAAAAAAAAAAAAAAGACATTTTGGGCCAGGCACAGTGGATCGCGCCTGTCATCGCAATACTTTGGGAGGCTGAGGCAGAAGGATCACTTGAGTACAGGAGTTTGAGACCGGTCTAGGCAATGCCGCTAGATCTTGCCTCTACAAGAAATCAGAAAAATAGCCAGGTATGGTGGTGCATGCCTGAAGTTGCAGCTACTCAGGAGGCTGAGGCAGGAGGATCACCTAAGCCCAGGAGGTAGAGGTTGCAGTGAGTTGTGATCCATGCCACCGCACTGCAGCCTGGGCTGCAGAGTGAAACCTCGACTCGAAACCAAAACAAAAAAGGACATTTTGTATATGTGTATGTGACTCTGTTTTGTTGTGCTGTTGTTTTCACCATCTTTAATTCTGGCGGAGAGAAAATAATGCCAAAAGATCTCCTATGCATCTGTCAGTCATCTTTTCTGGGAAGGTCACTGGTGAATGTTATGGTCCCTTTCTCCTACAATTAACAGACACAAAATTTTGCATTCCGTTTCAAGGGTTTCTGCACCTACTGACCATCTATCTATGTGCTACAGACACAAGGTTAAAAATCTCTGCTCCAAGGTATTTCAGAATCTGACCACAGTTTATTCATGACCCTCTATCGCAATGGAGCCAGATTCACATGACTTAACTTATTTGCATTTGCTGGATTAAATTTGTAGGTGAAGTTACATTAATCTCTACTTGTAAAAGAGGAAAGGCTAGGCACTCAATAAATGGGATGTTTCCTCCTAAGAAGAATAGTTGGTACACAAATCTAATGGTGACCATAAATTTGGACAATAATGCCACATCGTGAGAGCCATATTGGCAATGTGTACGTTTGTATTCACAAAATAAGAAAAGTAGCTCTAAGTATGTGTTTCATTATATTTGATCATTATATCCCCTAAATTAGGATATTATATCTACATAGGAGATTGTTGAAATTCATTTCTATAAAACTAGAACATTAAGAGTCTGGAGTACACTGCCTTTTTTTCTTTAGAGTTCTGCCATAGACACAGTGGGATGCTTTCTGCACTGGTCCCTACTTATAGCCACTTATCTTAAAAGTAATTCAGTCCAAAGAGATTAGATATAGTTAGAATTAGAGAAAATAATATTTCTGAGAGTATGGATTTTTTACTTCCCGCCAAACACTCTATTCTCATACACTTTTTTGACCTGATGGAAATAGGAAACATGAAAATATTTTCTGGCTTGGGGTTAACCTATAGTTCACATTCTCCAATGTACTCCACCAAAGGCCAGATGGGATTCTAAAATGAACTAGGTTCTAACTACAAAGCACCCTTGTAGCCTGAGGCAGAAGAAGGCATCACAAATATGTATGTTATGTGGAAGTCCCAGCGGGATTTCCACAAAGAGCCTGTCTGAAGGCGCATGTCCACTCTGGGAAGCAAACTGCTCTGAAATTCTCAATCCTCTCCGAGCATTGACCTTGCAGCGTGGGCAAGGAGGCCAATTCGAACCATGTGTACAGGCTACACATCAGGGCAAACTGCAGTGCCCTTGCCACACTGCCTATGGTTCTGGCCCGAGAGCCTTTCTAGCACCGTGCTTTTACAACACGCTCTCTAAATGCATTGACTTGGCCTTCTAGCAAAAGCATACTATTGTGATGGGGAAAACGTGAGCTTTGGCATCACTCAGTCCTGGATTGAATTCTAGCTTTACTTAGATGCATAACTTTGGGCAAGTTAGTGAATCTCTGAGCCTCCAGTGTGCTCATATGTAAAAGAGGATAATTATGCCCATCTTGCAGGATATAACAAATATTGAGGAAATAATTGGACAATATAGAGAAGCGATCTAGTACGATGGTTAAGAGTTCTACATTCTGTCCGTTTCAGTTTCCTCATCTGTAAAATGGAAATAACAAAATATTGAATAGGGTCCTTGTGAGGGTTCAGTGAGTTAACATAATGAAGGGCTTCAGCCAGAGTGTGACACATATTAAATATTCAGTAAATGTTCATATTATTGGATGGTGCACATAAAATATTTAGCAGAAGGCTATAATAATGCAGGAGCTCAAAAATGGCAATGTTATCATTCTTTTATTTTCTCCCTAAACATAGTATAAAGGCAAAACTGTACATACTTATTTCTATCGTCCTACAGACAAATTAAGAATGTTTAGTGTCCTCAAAATTATTTTTGAAAGTGCTTTAAAACTTCTTACACTGTGTCCAGATTGTCTCTACCAAATTCAGTCTTGTGTCAATTCTCCAAATTTTCTGAGAAGATAAAACATAGGCTAAGTTAAACTGATTCTGTGAAAGCTAAAGAAAATACACAAGAAGAAAATATCAGAATGGGATCAAAGATTTATAACAGAAAAAATTGGCAATCTCTACCAAAAATGTCCCAGTACTTCTTGAAAATCTCAGCAAGAAAAAAATAAATGTTTTTCTAGTCACCAAATGAAACATTTGTATAATATTTTACTCAAAAATAGCAATTTTCATCCTGCAGCCAGGATACTTAAAAGAGGAGAAAGCCCAATTGTACACACTACCATGAAAATGATTCCAGGTGCAACAAGCCCTCAAGATTTATACAACTCAGCTCCTAATTTATTTCCTTTAATCCGTATGATTTTTCCCGGCTTCTCAGTTGCCAGCCACATGTTTCTCAATAAAGACCATGGTGGCACCAAACTTCCAAATTAGATGCTGTGTGTTTCCGGAGTGCCCAACATAAAAAGTAGTTGGTGTTTTTAATAATCATTTCTCTTGTGATATTTCCAAAGAGGAAAAAAACAAATGTTTGATGCCAAACCTTGGTCTTCTGTGTGAAACTGCCAGATGTGCACGTAGTTACTCGAAAGCTGGGTAAGACCAGGCAAGGAGCAGCCCTGGGTTGATAAGCAGCTATCTCATGGGTGTAATACACAGAGCGTGGGGAGAAGAGGTCAACTAGTTAAAACAAAGATTCGTTGCAATCTTGATATGAAAGCATTCTTCGAAAAAAAATTATAATATAGAAATATTATCCAGGGGGCAATATGCTCTTAGTGTCCACGTAATGAGGAAAAACAGTATGAATCTGTGTAGATAACCACAAGGAAAAGGAAGTCTAATTATAGTAAGTTTTAGTGAACAAGCTTAAACCAAGTTATGAAAAATCAATCTTTTGATAGAAAGAAACTTTTATCTATCAGAAGTTTTATTCTTACACTCGCCTGCTTGTCCTTCTTTACATGCAAAAATGATTTCTTGCGATCAGTCAAGTACACAGAGATGACTGTGCAAACAGATCAAAAAGTCTCTATTACAATTGTTTAAAATTATATCTATAAAAAATAAACTATGTGAAAGTTCAACCAGATTGACACTATTCATGCTTTTTCCTCTAAGAGGTATGAGTACAAATTCATGAGATTGGAGAGGTAATTTGTTAAAGGGTTTTTTGTGTGTGTGAATAACAATGATACAAATTTTCCCTTCTAAAAGTAAACACTAATTTCTAACATCCTTTCTTAAGATAGCAAAATACATTCTATACCACCAGTTACCACTGAAAATTCCAGAAAGAATCATTTTGTTACCTTTGTGATGTTTTAGAGCCTTTGGAAATGTAAGCAGCCATCATTTCTCATTGTGCAATCTGTGATGATAATTTATTTTTTAGGCTGGAACAACCATCTGAGCAACTTTTCACACGCTGTGTATGTGGTGTTCATGGCAACATTAGGCAGAACAAACATGGCTTATGAACAGAGGTTAAATGAGAGATAAATCATTTCATGAGCAACATAAGTAAAACTCTCTATTCTTCACGTATAGTGCCTTAGTATTGTCTTTGTCTTTGCTACAACTTAAGTTCTCTCCTTTTTTTTTTCTTTTTAATATGATTCCCGGCATTTTGATGTCATATGTTTTGCCTTATTCAGCCATTTGGAGTACAGGTGTGCCACTGTGTTTTTGATGGAGTGTTGCTATTCCAGAAAGCTCCATCCAAAACACAATGCCACACATGTAACCCAAACCCAAAGATGAGTCAACCATTGTGTCTTTGCTCTGGTCCTTAAGATAACTCCTTACATAACTCCACAGAATACAGAATTGGTAACACACATGATGGCTAGACAGTTATCCTGAAATTTAAAAGACCTCAATCTTCCCCCAAGAATTTTAAGGGAAAAAATTTTGGAAAAATTTTGCAAGCAATCCTAGTAGAGTTGTAATTAATGTTGTCATAAACCACCTTAGCTATGCAATATGGTACAGGTATAAGGTGAATAAACCGCCTTAGCTATGCAATATGGTACAGGTATAAGGTGAATAAACCGCCTTAGCTATGCAATATGGTACGGGTATAAGGTGAATAAGCCGCCTTAGCTATGCAATATGTCACCTCTAAGATGTGACTATTCCATGAGACTGGCTAAACGGCTTTTCCAATCAGAACGAGAAACTTGAGAGAATTTCTTATAATGAAAATACTCCCCAGACTGCTGGTCAAGATTCCATTGATTCTGAAATATCACAGTTATATTCTTATTTTTTTGAAAATGTTTCCATTTTTTGTTATGTGAAGGAAATGACCACTTTCCAAAAGCTTGCAACAACAAGGGGAACAGCCTGGTTTTTAGACTTAATCTAGGTATTATTTCCAAGACACTTTAGAGAGAGTCTTTGAGGGCTCAGGCAGAGACATGTCTCAGCCAGTGTTTATTTCTTAAACTGATACAGTTAAGAGGTGATTACCAAAAAGATGCTGAAAGAAAGGGAATAAATGGAAGGACAGGTGTCATATTCTTTGTGCGCTCATTTAGAGCCTGCACAGCCAATTCCGTGGTGGCAAATTTGGCACTATGTGGGTGGCTGCCTGACTTCAAATGCTCAGCTGTTTTGGCTCCCAGGGCACTGACAGACTGTCTCCTCCACTTTGGAATCCTCAGATGATGAGTCTCTGACCCTTAAAAAAAGCCTGAGCACCAGATGGTAATTTTTAAAAAGTGCTATCTAAAGATACGAGGTCTTTACCAGGAACATTTGTACTCATTCAGTTGCATGGGGTCAGCTCCTTTTATTGTTCTTGTTGTCAGAAACCACCTTCCAGTCTGTATCCTTTAACAGAAGCATAGCTACAGACTAACGCAAGTTTAAGGCTAGGGGGAGCTTATAAGCCTTCCAGCCCAAACCTCTTAGGGGGATATTCTCCCTAAAAATAGTGTATTTTATCTTGAAGATGGGGAATCCAGTGACTAGAAAGTTATGATCTTTCTATTGTCCTTTAACTTGATAGATAACTGTATAGCCAATTTTAGCACTTCTTTTTTTTTTTTTTTTTTTTGAGTTGGGGTCTCACTCTGTCACCCAGACTGGAGTGCAGTGGCCGCTCCCGGCCACCGCAGCCTCGACCTGCTGGGCTCCGGCGATCCTTCCGCCTCAGCCTTCCGAGTAACTGGAACTACAGGCGCGCGCTACCACGCCCGGCTAGTTTTTGATTTATTGTAGAGATGAGGTCTCGCCAAGTTGCCCAGGCGGATCTCAAACCCACGGGCTCAGGCAATCCACTCACCTCGGTCTCCCAAGGCGCTGGGACTACAGTCTGAGCCACCGAGCCCAGCACAATTTTAGCACTTTCATGCAAAGCTTTAATTATGAAGTCCACGTAATGTTTAGAATTCGCTTATGAGTTTCATGACTTCTTTTTTGAATGTATATTCTGAATCAGAAGTTCAGGACATCTTAGTGCAAATAGCCTCTCTTACAAGCAACACAGGATGATACTTCAGACAGAGACACTGTCATCCATGACCAGAACACTGCTGTAGAGGAGATCATGGAACCTGGCCTAATGAAAGTGGAAGTTAGCAGCCAACATTGCAACGTCACAAGACAGATAGACACACTTTGTCAAGGTGTTTTCTTTGGGTAAAGATGAGAGCATGATAGGCAACATTTTGTATTATTTTAATGCCCTAACTTTCCCAACGCCTTGCCTAAGTGTATCCGCAATCCAAAAAGCAGAAAGGTATGAGAGGCTGCCCAGAAAGGAGCCGGCAGATTTTCATGTCCAACTCCAAGGATCCCTAGACCGACAGAGCCACAGCGGTACTGAGAAGCAAGTGTCCGGTCTCCCCCTCACATGGCACCACACAGGGAGGCACAGGAAAGAGACAAAACCGCCAAGCCTGTGCAGCCTTAGACGGGGCGCTCAGTGTTCCATGGTGGGGAGGCCGGGAAGCATCTTTACTTCTGTGCTTCGGGCCGATCAATGGTGCTCTAGGTTTGGAGGAGTGGAGGTGAGAGAATGGTTCCTTGACTTCTAAATGCCCCACCACCTCCAGAGCTGTCACAGAACCTGGGACTGTGTCTGAAAGACCTGAATGTATTACAGAGAACAGCTCCAAGAGGGCTGGCTAGCACGGGACCTGCTGGGTTTTGGCTGTGCCCACCGTACTGCCTCACTCCTCCTCTGAGACGCCTGGAATGTCTCCTGACGCTGCGCAGACTGTAGGATCTCCTGGCTCCAGCACACCCCAGTTCCTCCACTAAAACCCTCTCCTGTGTCTGCCATAGCGCCTTTCAGCTACTCACAACAGGTTAAAGAAGAATCAGAGTGTTGATAAGTGAAGAGAGAAGTTGCGAAACTCAGAGGAAAAAAAGAAGAAAGTTCAGCAGGGTTGATTCTACACATCCCTAAGAAACAAATAAAACACCTTACTATAATTCGACCCTTTGAAGCTCCTCCACAGTCCCCCACAGATTGGCAATATTAGGAGAAAATGAGTAAGAGTCTGGAGTGAATTTTAAGTTAGCAAGCGAATGTGAAATGTAAGACAATTCTCCCATTTTAAACAGTGAAACTGAGCGACAGGGCACTTCAGCGACTTCCAATGCACTGATGATACCAGATGTCTGTTATCTTGTATTTCTGTACCCAATTCCCTTTTGTTTGTTTTCTTTCACAATGTGGTAACGCTGGCAATGCATAATGTCACTTATTCGAGCTCTGTCGAAAACTATTGATGACCATTGTCAACACATCAGCCACCCCTACCTTCCTAGTTAGACTCTGCCTGGTATTTGTCAGCCAAACATCTGGCAAACTGATCCCAGGAAATCGAGTGGCAGAACTGGAATAAACTTCACTTCTCCACTTTACCTGGGGAAAGTCTTCCATCCACCTTCTTGCTCCCATGATTCTCTTCCATGTTATCACTGAGGGAAGAGGCTGCATTAAAGAACTGTGATATCATATTGGGAAATTGAAAACAAATACCCATTTTTATAACTTAAATTTTGTTCTGATTTGCCTTCTGAGCTCATGAGAGGGATGGAAACTGGTTACTATAGAGCACGAACGTTACTAGAGAGCAAATATCTCTCTCAGTGTGGTGCTTAGGATAAACATACATTCACATACTGTTTATTATACTTCAAAAAAAATTTTTTTAAAGTTTAGCGTGGGGAAAATTTTTCTAGCTGTATTTAGAGAGTGACCTGAGATGTGGGAAAGTTGTCTATTGCTTATGTTATTTTTTTCACCCACTTTTGAATTCTTTGAGGCTCCATTTCCCCTGAGTTAAGCAGAGATTGCCACCCACCTTGGCTCTTCCTGCCTCTGCTCAGACAGAACCTCTTTGTTGTTTTATCTAATCAGATTCAGAGGCCCTGCTATGGTTGGCCCACTTGGATTTTTCAAGGAGGTTATATTTCTTATTTCCCAGGCTTCAGAAGAACTAAAAATAACTGAGCGAAAATCTGAAAGGCAAAACTGCTCTATCTCCCAGCATTATAAAAAGATAGGATCAGGCTTAACCAAAAGAGAATATATCTCTGTTCTTCTGTGATAATTAAAGCAAATTATATCTGACACCCGCTTGGTAGCTAGAACCTCTAGTTTACGTCCATATTTACTACATTTATTTTTTCTTATGTGTCCATTAAAAATATGCTTATTAACACCTATGCCTCCAAGGCCATCCTAAAAATGAAACTATCCTTGGATCAAGTTGGCCTTCATCTTTGTGTAGTTAATCAGTTTTTCAAAAATAGCAAATGTTAAATGGTACCAACAGAACATGTTCTGTCCGAATGGCCACTGCCACTACTTGTGTACTTATAGCCACTTTCTACACTTTAGTCCCACGCTAACTTTTTTACCACTCAATGTAGAATCTCACCCAGAAACTTGACTAGCATGTGGCCCTAAGACTCATTATGAAGGATTTGCTCATCAAGACAAGCAGTCTTCTTTTCAGAAGGCTTTGCTGGCAGAAACATCCATCTCCATGTTTTCTAAAGGCAGATTATGCCCATGAAACATGGGTGAAGGAACATCTGTCATACACAAAAGATAAAAAGATATCTGGCTTTGCTTTTTCACGTTTTATTTTTTAGAGCCATAAAAAATTAAGAGACTAAGTCAGGGGAAAAGTTCAATAAAAGAGTGTATAACGTTAACTTTGCTGCTAGAGCATCAGAGAAGATATAGGATTTCAGTTCTGAACTTGCAAATATGTGAAACCAGAGATTATAAAAATAAATATTTAGCCATATTCCTAGCTGTCTTTTTGTAAAGGTTAACAGTTTCATACTGAATTAAAAGCAAACAAACAGTGGTGAATTAAGAACTTTGTTCAAACTGCTTTCTTTGTCATGTTGGCAGTGATAATTCTGTCTTACAAAACCAACCAGTAAAAAAAGACCAAGAAAACTTTCCAGGATAGCATCATTGTTGTTGAAAAGCTTGTACATGCAACATGGAAATGTTCATGATCAGCCGTCTTAAATATAAAATATAAATATTAATAGCTGGGTTCAATCATCAGGTTTGCCAGACAAGCCACTTTATATATGGTATGGGAGCTAAGTCCCAATCGGTAAGTTGGAATCATAAAATCGACTTCTTGAAAGGAAGGTGGAAGAGCAATGAGTAAGATTATCAGTGCACTGGAACAGGAAGAGGATTATTTCCAGCGTCTCTTAGGCTTCCCACACCGGGCCACAAACTCACTGGTAGAGATTCTGTGTTCTCTATGTGGTTTTTCAAACATTTTTCCAGTTCTGACCATTTTTAAGCCCCACTAGGGGAAAGACAACCTCTATTTATAGCTCTCCTCCAGAGCCTATCAGTTGCTGGCACACAATATATTTGTGGAATAAATTAATGAAAGCATGAATGTGTAAATAGCCTGAGTAGAGATAGTCTCATTTCCAGCAATATTTTAACTGAGAAATGTGAGAAACATGCTAAAGTTTTTTATGAGCTTTGATAGTATTTTACTTTCCCCCAACTCTAAAATATTTTTCCAATCTAAAATTTTTCAAGCAATGAAGTGGAAAATTTAAGCCATTATCTGCAAAACTGAAACCCTCTGTTACTAAATAGTTATTCCAAGCGAAGTTTTGTTTAAGAGAAAGAAAGGATGAACAAATTAGCGAGAAGCGGGAAATGTCTTTGAGGAAACTTTCTGTATCTGATATAAAGTAGGATAAAGAGAAGAGCATCTGGTACAAATAGGCCACAAGCAACAGATGAAATTTTAAAAATGGAAATGGTCGACGTCTCCATTATTTTGCCTTGCTCAATGATTCCAGTGCTTATTTTCATTCCAAAAACTTGTTTTGCTGAAAAAATGCTTTTAAAGCATAAAAGTTGGTTCCAACCATGCTAGGTGTTAGGGAACAAAAGGCACAAGTGCTTTTGCCATAGATTCCCCTCAGTCCACTGTTACTCACAGATTGATCGCTGGGAATATTTTGAAAGTGTTTTATGCACTTCAAGTCGTTTTGAGATAAAATTTTGCAAACACAAACATTTTCAACATTTTTATCTTTATAATGCAGAGAAGAGACCTTTCCTCAAATATATTAAATGGTTTTACATATTCAAACTCTCTTCTCTTTCTCTCTTCTGTATACATGATAGTTCATCTGGAATACGTATATACACACATACAGAAGTAGATTTTGAATGGAAAAGACAAAGAGGACACAGTGGAAGATCACTTCAGAAATCGTATGCTAAGAAGACCCATTTGAAATCTCTAGAAAAATAGATCATTGTCCTAATTATTTGCCAAGAACCTACTAGTGCCAATTATATTAGTGACACTATCTTAATCCTGATGGGAATAGGTATTAGTATCTAATTTCCACTTTATTGATAAAGAATTGATGCTTAAGGAGGTGAAGTAAGGTAAAAATACAGGCCACTCAGATATAAATGACATACATAAGATCTTGACCTTGTTCTAGTGACAAAGGCACTTTCTTTCCATAATTCAGTGATTTTTTAAGAGAGGGTACCTCTCTGTTTCCAACTAAAATCGAGTTTTTAAGACCCTGTCATAAACTAGACAACAAAATAACTAGTATAGATGAAAGAAATGGTAAAGTAGCTTTGAGAGTGGCTGCTGTGGACAACCTGGAGTCTATTTTCTTTAGCCATCTGTCTATCTGTGTTTCTCGAGTGCTTCTTCCACTCTGACCACCTAAGTCAATCCGTGGCTTTTCATTTCTCACCTCTCTGCTCAAACTCAGCTCTGCATATACACCTGCCTACTGGTCGTCTCCAACTACGCCTTAAATTCAGTAACTCGGTGTCTCCAAAACCTCTTTAGCTGACTTGATCAATGGCCCTACCACCCTCCATCCATTCATCCAAGTAGGAAACTTCAAAGCTCTCATCAGCTTCCCTCTAACCTATCCCATAGGTACCCAGACCAACACATTTCGCTTCTGAACAACCTCTCAGATCTTTTTCTTTCTCTTCCTCACTGCCCCCTTCCTTTAAAGCCTCATGATCTCTTGCCTGACCACCACAGTCATCTCCTAACTTAGTCATCCTTTCTCTCCTCCTTAACAATCTCCACACAGACAAAAGAATTATCTTTTAAAAACACAAATATGGTCATGTCATCTCTCTACTTGAGAACCTTCCGTATGAAAAAAATATTCAGCATGGCGTGTAAAAGTCTTCACACTCTACCTTAACCTTTCCAGCTCAAATATGAACATCTGTGGACCTAGATGAGGTCATTAGTTGCAAGAAGTGGCTGAAAAAGCCTGAAAGAAATTTATAATAGAATATATTGAGCACCTCACAGAAATCTTGGAAAGATTGGAAAACCAAACTCATAAAAGGCAGAAAGAAAGGAAAGCTGGGCAGAAAAACCGTGGCCAAAAGCAATAAACAGAACCAAGTCAGTTAAGACCACCTTTACTGCCATCACAGAAAATGGCCCTGTGCTTTAAAACCACCACCATCGCTTTCTCTGAACACCGTCTTTGGACACTGGGGATGACCACGCCCCCACAGCCTCTGCTGTCTCTGGAAGTGCAACCCCAGTGATGCAGTGACTTCCAGAAGGATGCCCCCCTCAGTGTTGCTTCTGCTTCCTTCGCACCATCAGACTGGCAGAATTGACATTAGAAGTCTACGCTTTGCCCAGCAAGGAACAGGTGGTAAGGGTCGCTTAAAAAGAGGAGAACCTTTCAGCTTCATAGAAATAGGCTGGTCATAAAAGTGGAATCAGATGCTAGACAAAAAAAAAAGAAATCAACAGCAGTGCAGTGCATGTTTCAGCTATTTGGACTATGAAACATTCTCTGAAGAAGACATGCTCCTTTTGCCTCTTTAAATACATTGTTCTTAACACTTGGAAAAAATCATTCCCTATTTTCTAATAAGGGGGCACCTATCTATCCCTGCTCTAATTCTACCTCCTCTATGAAGTTCCTCTAAGCAGAGCTAGTGGCTCCTTTTGTTTGTGGTCATAGCACTTTATTGTAGCATTTCTAATAGCATGCTGTGATTATTGTGTCATTTCACAATTCTATTTCCCATTTTAACACTAAGTTTCTCTTGGCAGGGACTATGTCTTTTATCTCTGTGCCTTCAGAGTCTGGTATTATGTCCAGGACAAAATACGTCCTCAATAAAGTCTGTTGGATTATTTTTTATGACTTCCCTTGGAAGAACATGGCGTCTGTGGGTGACCCCAGAAGACACTGGCTTCTACTGTCAGTAGCAGAGACATCATCTTCCTCTTGCCCAATGACAAGAACTGATGGTTTCAGAACTTCACAAGGAATGCAAGCTGGAAGGCGCCTCTGGCATGAACATTGGCTGCCAGCCTCATAATCAGCACCTCTCAACACCATTCTTAGTTCTAACATGCATTATGATGTGGTCTTTGGCATCCTGCTAACGTTACATCTGTACCAAAGCTTTGTGCAGTTGTTTTATTGCCTAAACTAGTTACGAGCTGAAGAGTGTAACAATTTTGTGAAAAGTTTTCCATTATTTCACAAACAAAGGCTAAAGCAATTTCAACAGTTCTCAAATCCTGTTGGATAATACTCATGCACTCTAAAATTACATTGTCCTCCTTGTGCTATGAAGACAGTAAAGATCCAGTGGTCACAGGTTGCAAATGAGATCAAATTATTTAAACTCTATAAAATGATATTGCATAATATGTCAGTATAGCAACGTAAAGATATGGTCATTTGCAGCATGTATTATACTTATTACATTTCTAAAGATAATAAATTACATATGAGGTATTGAATTTTTGGTCAACGATTGAACATAATATATAATTGATAGTATTAATATTAACTGAGAGGTAACAGAAAGCATTTGTGAATGATGCTCATTAGTTTCAGGAGTGAGATTTTTAAAGCAATATGATTCCTCAACAAACAGAGTTGTCAGTTGTCAACTGGATGCTTCTCGGAGACAAAGAGAACTATTATTCCACTTGAGAGATAGTGGGTTTGGTAATTATTCCATCAACGTGAACCAAACTTGCTAAAAGGAAATTAAACTGAAATAGCTAACTTTGGAAGGATAAATGATACAACAGTTAAAATGAAAACACCAAGCCGGGCTCGGTGGCTCAGCCTGTAATCTCGCACCTTTGGGAGGCTGAGGTGAGTGGATTGCCTGAGCCCGCGGGTTCGAGACCCGCCTGGGCAGCGAGACCTCATCTCTACAATAAATCAAAAAATCAGCCGGGGGTGGTAGCGCATGCCTGTAATTCCGGCTACTGGGAAGGCTGAGGTGGAAGGATCGCCGGAGCCCAGCAGGTCGAGGCTGCGGGGGCCGGGAGCGGCCGGTGCACTCCAGTCTGGGCGACAGAGTGAGACTCCAACTCAAAAAAAAAAAAGAAAGAAAAAAAAACACTGCAAGGAAGAATTGTGCATAAATTCAGAAGAAAATATAATTGTTCTATTGTTGTGAGTCAATGAGATATGCTTTTGCATACACTTTTAAACGTCTTGTTTCATTGCACAAGTTACAGCTCTCATCTGTGTACCGGCAATCTTTGGTACTCCAGGAGTCCCAGAAATTTTTTGATAAAAAATTTTAACCTGGATTTTTGAGAGACTTTCAATTCCACATAGCGTTGCTTGAGTTCTGTCATAATGTGCTTTTCCAGTATAGGTGTGAAGACAGCACTTTTGTAAAACTATCAAAGTCTATTACTGGTGAGTACACTGATAATTAATTAACTCCTTTCCCTACCTCTGTCTCCAAATCGCAATCTCATTTTTATCCTGAGCCCTTGCATTTGGGCCCATACTCCCCTAAATCAAATAATACATGCGTTACCAGCCTTCAGAAGAAATAATTTGATTCACTCTGATCTAGATAAAGAAATAGCACTGAAAGGAGAAAATGGTATTACAAGTCTCGGCCTGCATCTCTGACATACATACCTGTTTTGATATTTAATTATTATTAGAGCATTTTTACATGGGGCCCTTTCACATCATGAAATCTTTATTACAAATGTAAAATAACTTACTCTATTTTCATTTAAACTATGAATATCCTTATATGTTTACTGATTGTTCCAGTCTAGATTTTTTCCAAATAAAAACTCTCACATTAGAAACTGTCCATGGCTTAGGCATAAACATGTGAAATGCAATCACATTGACAATAACTTCCTAGAAAATTAAAGCCTTTATTATTTTTTTGATTATAAATAGATTTTAAATAGAAATAAAATATAGGGAACTTAACTTTATCTCCAATAATTTATTTCTTCAAAAACAAATCACAATCAAAAATAAATTGTAAACAAGGATAATGTGTACTTTGGTGTATCACATATTCATTTTTTATACTTTCCTTTTCTTCCAAACTCCAAAAGACTACATATTTAATAGAAACATTGGAAAATATAATAAAGTATAGTTATAAATAAAATAAATATGCCTTTACAGCCCAGATAATTTTTATGTATGTCCTACGCATATTTTCTGTAAGATTATATATAAATATTTTACAAGATTTGAATTGCAATTCTAAATTTGATACTCGAAATTCTATCTTGTAAAGATTTCAGAACATAACAGGGAAATTTTCAAAAAATAATAATAAAGGAAGAAAAGAAAATAGCCTTTTGTTCTTGAAAAGTTGCCAGAACTAAAAATGTGAACCAAACTCAGATTAGCAGTATACTCTGGTTGTGTCATCCAGACCTTACTGAGCTGTTGATCTGAGCCAAAAGCACACAGTTCTCTTCTCATGTTCGGGTGCTACTGTTCTCAGTAGTCTGTTCCCAAATGATTTTCATTTTGTTTCCTGCTCGCCCCTGCCAATGCTGCCTCCGCACCATGTGAGTCACCAGGCTGTGGCTCCACTACAGGGAGGGCTGGAAGTTCTCAGACCTTGAGACTTAATCCTCTGTGATGGTAGACGCCTCTGGTCTGCCATATTTCCAGGACCAAAACAAACCCACCAGATGTTTGGGTTCAAATGAAGTATATTCATGATGGTGACATTTCCAAACTCTATAAAATAAAGAGTTTACCTCTAGAGTTAAACCGTAAATCTGAGACTCCCCTACGAGAGGCCTGTGCCTAATTCCTCTTATGGCCTCTTCTTAGATTTATACCCAAAAAGTTTGTTTTTAAAACTCAGAGTTAAAGTTACTAATGTTCATATATAACTTTATTTCTTCTTCATGTATTGCAGTATCCTTACTACATTTGAAAACTCAACTTCAGCTGAAATTAAATCAAATGTATCTCCTTTAAAGAGAATCAAGATTCAGAGACGACCTTAAGACATGGAGGTCAGTATCTCATGGGTGTTCTTCTCTTTTTGAAGAGCAATCAGATATTAACATCTCTCGTCCTTGAGGAGAAAGGAGAGAGAGGCCTGAACCCTGCATCTTTACCCATGGATTGCAAGACAGCTTTTCAGAGTAGTGTGTAAGCTACGTGTGCTTATTGCAATAAGAGGAAGGAGGTGAAACTGCTGAAGGAAGCGGCCTTGAGTTGAAAGATGGGACACAACGCGGTAGGAACGGCCAGGCTCCTCCAGGCCTCCCGAAGGCCGGCCCGCGGGTCCTCCCCACTCCGTCGACTTTCAGGAGCCCGAGTCGGAAGGGGGAGGCAGAATCCAGATGCTCGGCTGGTTCAAAGCCCTGCAGTTGGGAGACCCAGCATGAAGCCGCGCCCCCATTCACGCAGCGCGTTTCCAGGCTCAACGGCTTCGCCCCGCTGGGA
>NW_007250688.1:173343-191130 GCF_000164805.1 Carlito syrichta
CTCCAAGGAGCAACGGAGGTGGCCGCGAGGGCAGCGCGGGAGCGGAGCTTCGCTGCCGTCCACGTGGCGTCCGCTCGAGACGCCGGAGCGCCGACGGAAGCTTTTGGGTCCGCCTCAAGCCCCTGGGCAGAAAGCCGGGCCAAAGGGACTAAGCCCACAGTTCTGACAGACCCACACTGGCGTGGTCCGAAAAGTCCCTCAGCCCGCCACCTGCCTCGGAGCGTTGGCGACCTGGAGGAAGGAGGAGCAGGAGGAAGAGCACAGATGAAACACGCAACTCTTTTAAGACACGCGTCAGATAGCTTTCTTCCTAAAGGAAAATTTGTCTCCAGCCTGAAGTCTCAGGAGGTCACTTGGAGACTTGGGCGTGGGCGTGAAGCAAGCCCGAGTCGGCTGCTCGTGGGCTGCCCCTGCAGCGTCCCCGGAGCCAAGCAGACTCCGTTAATAAGGCGGGGGTGGTGCAGAACTCACGTGACTCTCAGTGTGTGGGGCTACTCGGTGTGGAGTAACGCAGCCGGCGGATTACTCCGGACTTTCCTCCCTTTGGCCTTCACCCTTAGAAGCGGTTCCCTGCTCGCTGAAGCCTCCTGCAGAGGGCAACCAAGGGAGAAGACGAAGCTGAAACTCATTTTGGAACTTGTTGGGAGCATTGGTGAAAGGTTGGGTCAGATTGTAGAAACAGTGGCTTTGTATTTCCTTTTCCTTTCCGAGAAAACTTGTTTTTCATCAACGAGATTTAGATGGTGACTAGAAAATGTATGTGTGCTTTGACTTCCGGATAAAGGAGTTCTTCAAAGAAAGGCTTCACGAAAAAATTAAAATTCTCTCCCATGTCATATCAAATATTAATTTATATTTTTCCTGTTAAAGTTACGTTGATACATAACTTTTTAAAAATTGAGCAATGTGTTTCTCAACTCACGGAACACAGCTTGTTTTTTTTTTTTTTTTTGCACAGGTAGTGAATCTATTTTCATGTCTAAATGTCATTTTATATCAGAATCGATGAACCCCAAATATGCTATTGAATTGAGCAAATGTGAGCCCAAAACGTCCAAAGATATTTTTTTAAATACTCAAATCATTGCTTCAGAATAGCCTATGATTATCAAGAAAGGCGCATGAATTAAAATGACAAAATATCTGGCAAAGATTTTTCCACCTCCAGGTCCTGATAGGATCCATCTTCCTGCCATCACCCACCGCATCCCCAAGGTCACTGCAGGTCAAGAGAATGATAGAAGCAGGCTGCACCTAGTAAAGAGCACTCATTAAATAAATCGATATAGGTATAGAGGCTTCCAGAACTTAAGGGCCACTGGATGTTTGGAGAGAAACCCCAGTAAGGGAGAATTGACTCAAAAAGAAGAGGACAGAATGGAAGGGAGGGACAATTGTATGGACATTTGCAATAAATAGTTCATAAAAATGGCCTTCCCTACTTAGTCACCGTTGTGTTTTTATTATTTGTAAGCCTCTTTTGATAGGTGTGGTGGCCCCTCCTGGGTGCCAAGAGACCGATGAAAACCATCTCTTTATACTCTGTATTGGAAGAAAGGGATAATAATGGTCATAATAATAATGGGTGTCAAACTGTTGTTTACTACATATGTTACAGGTTGTGCTTCACAAAAAATGACAACACAATAGCTCTGTGTAATGAGCATTACTATGCATGAGGTGCCATTCAAAACCGTTCTGTTTTAACTCATCTAGTCCTCACAACACTATGATATGGTATGGACGGTAGAGTTGTAGTCATTGAATCAATGAGGAATTAGGGATGGATGGTGTCACATTTTAACCCAAACTTTTGTGTAAGTTATATATACTTTATCTCAGCGAGGCCCAGCCCTGCAGGGACTCTCCTTCTGCCTACTGGTGACTCCTTTGACTGGACAGAGCTGCTGAGAGACAGCACAGACCGACCCTAGGTGCTGGCAACACTGCACTCCAACTTCGGTGGAGAAGAATCTGATTGCCCCATGGCAACTCACGTGTCACAGTATATTTTTATCCCCATTTTTTAATTGTAGCAAATACATATACAGCAGCATAAAATTTACCGTCAAATCTTTTTTTTTTTTTTTTTTTTTTGAGTTGGATTCTCACTCTGCCGCCCAGACTGGAGTGCCGCTCCCGGCCGCCGCAGCCTCGACCCGCTGGGCTCCGGCGATCCTTCCGCCTCAGCCTTCCGAGTAGCCGGAATCACAGGCGCACGCTACCACACCCGGCTAATTTTTTGATTTATTGTAGAGATGAGGTCTCGCTGCCCAGGCGGGTCTCAAACCCGAGGGCTCAGGCCATCCCCTCACCTCAGCCTCCCCAAGGCGTGGGATGGCAGGCTGAGCCACTGAGCCCGGCTGTCAAATCATTTTTAAGTGAACAGCTTAGTGGTGTTAAGTACATTCACACTGCTGTGCAACAGATTTCTAGAAATCTTTTCATCTTGCAAAACTGAAACTTTATACTCATTGAATAACAACTCTCCATCTGCCCCTATCCCCAGCCCCTGGCAATCACTATTTTGCTCTCTGTCTCTATGAATCTGGCCACTCTTGGTGCTCGTATAAGTGCAATCACACAGGGTTTGTCTTTTTGTGACTCACTCATTTCATGTATCACAATCTTTTTGAAAACATAGCTATGCTAATATGAAAATATTAGCAATCACTTTATAAGGAGATTTTAAATTATTATACAAAAAAGAACAATGACAACTGATGATTTTGCTTTCATAACCCAAATGAAAATTATCTTAACTTATGGGTTTTTTTTTTTACTGTCTAATAGTTTATCTAGAGCAAGAGAAGCTTTAAATCAATGCATGCTACCTACAATTTAGCTAAATATATATATCAATAACACATAATTACAATATAATTTGTTATTGTCAATAAAAGAATTGATACATGTTGCATCATCAGGTTCTCAGATGTAAAGTTTATGAGACACATTTTACGTGTTTTATGAAATACATGCTATGTTCCCTAAGAAATATATTCCAAGACACTTCCAAGTTTTAATTTCACTAATTTCGTTTATTTTCTTAACAAGTGGAATACTTTTATCAGTTACGGACCTCACAAACCTAACTGAAAGAAAATGTTATATTTATATTTTCAAGAGAAGTAGTCAACAGCACTTCACGTTTTAAGTTTTAATCTGGAAATACAACTTGAGAGCATCAAAGTCAAAGAATAGCCTGATGTTTTTGTAACCCACCAGATAATTTTATTTTTAAAAAATTATTTTTCTTTATTTACAAATGACATAAAGTAGATTTTGAATTTTTAAAAACCTTCTAAGGATAAGTTACAGTTCATATTTCTAACTTAAATTTATTTTCAACAAAGCTCAAGTTTTCTGCTCTACATTGTCCTTTCATGACCTCTGATGGTGAAAGTGTAAACTGACATTACAAATGTTATCAGAATAATGCCACAAATTTTATTTACCTTATTATTGAAGATCTTTTCCCTTCTTTTCTTATTTGCTTACCTGAGAATGTAATAGCATCAATTATTCAACAATATAGAAATAATGTTGGGCAATTTCATACCACTCTAAAGTGTAACAACAACATCAAAAAAAGGCCCTCATTCACAACTTGTAAATCTCTAGATATGTGGTTTACACAGAAGAATTAACATTTTAGTAATACAACAGCGTATTACTATGACTACCAGCTCTCAAATGTAAATTGAATAAAGAATAAAACTTAGATAAGTTGAAATAATGATTTTAATTTACAAAAATCATCACTTTTCCTAAATCTCTGTAGGTATGAATATGAAAGCAAGATTGCATATTGAAACCTGAATTATTTAGATTTGTTTATTGTTTCAACTTAGTTAATAAGATTCTTGTCTAGGCCTGAGCTTCTCTCAAAAAGGCTTCCCCATCAGTAATTTATCTGGGAATATGATCCCAGAGAGCAGGAGTAATGAACAGAAGAAGTAAAAACAGGAAAAAGGGGAAAACTGAAACAAGAATGTATTATCAAATGACTACAGCTATGGCTAACCTGTGCTGGATTCAAAGACCTTCTGAGAAGCCTTAATGAAATGCATTAAAAAATATTATTTCTCCATGGGGTTCCCCTCCCCCCAGCCCCCACCACCATGAGTGCAGGCAGCCCCTGGGACTTTGACTATTGTCTAACCACTTGCATGTTGCATATATGTGGCAGTTCAGAGGACATTTCACACTTTAATGCTAGAAAAGTTCCAGGGAAGGAAGTGGCTCACGTCTTAGCCAAAGGTGGGACACTCTCCAATTGCACCTGCAGGAAGCTGGTCAAAGTCTATGAGAGTTGTTGTTGAAAGAGTGACTACAGTAAGATATGGGGCCAAGAGGATTTGATGCACACAGTGGTATCTGATATAATAGATCCTTTGCACTACTCAGATCCAATGCTTCTGTTCATCAAGTCTAATCTATATAGTCACCTCTAAGGGGGTGGCCAGCCACAATCTCTGCAAGAGGATTCGTGGAACTAGCTAAAGTCTCTGCTACAGCTGACCCCAAGACTTTATTGACAGTCATCATCTCCCTTTTCCACTCCCCATCCTAGATTTCTCTCACCCTTGGCCAGCATCTCAGCCGATTTAAGAGAGTGATTTCTCAGCTTGCCTAGGAGAGTCACCCAGACCTTTTTTCCCTAGGCTTGTTTTGCTTTTAGCAGGACATGGTTGCTGTAATTGTCCGTTCATCATTATTACATGGCATGGAAACACCAGGAGATGCGTCAAGCAAGTCCCTGGATCATCCTCTCTGTCGCCATCACATAGCAGCGACCCTACCTGTTTACATACATAAAGAGGAAACTAGCCTTGCAAATGTATTAATGTATTGATTTCCTTTTGCTTGATGATCCAGGAATGAGGAACCCAACTAATAAAATGGGTAGCCCAAAGTGACCAGGTGATAGTCAATTTCCGTGGAACTCTTACCATACCCGCTGGTGGAAGTGGTTCCTATTAGGAGCCAGAACTCTAATCAAGCAGAGCCTAAGACTTTCGAGACAGGAAGCACAAAACTCAAAAATGGGTCACTGGGAGCAGTGGTGAAAGAAACCAATTATACTTCCAACCCTTGGTTCTTGAATCCATGTATTCTAGCTTAAGGAACATAGCACCACATGTCAGTCATTGTTAGAGCATATATATTTCATCCTGCCCGGAACTTTTTGCGAGTCTTCAACAAGCGATTCCACCACTGTATTCAGTCAGCTGCTTCCAGGTGATGAGGTGTTTGGTAATCCCTGTGGACCCTGGGATCATGCGCCCACTGTTGCACCACGTTTGCTGTCAAATGACCTCCTTGGGCACAGGCAATGTTGTGAGAGATGCCATGCCGATGGGTAATGTATTGTGTAAGTCTCAGTTAGTGGTGGTAGAGGCATTGCTGGCAGGGAATAAAAATCTATTACCACAGTATGTTTAAATTCCAGCTAGGTAAACAGTTGCCATCTCCAAGGTAGAAAGGATTCAATAAAATTAATCTGATATTAAATGACTGGTTTGTCTCCTTGACAATATCATATTGAGGTCTCAGCATTAATCTCTACTGCTGATAAGCCGAGTATTCATAAGGGGAGAGTAGCTAGTTCAGCATTAGGAAGAGGGAGCCCATGTTGGCGGACCCATGAATCACCTCCTTTCCAGCCATAGTGGCAACTCTGTTCATGGACCAATTGTCCAAGCAATGAGGTCTCCAAAGTTTAAAGAGCGAGTACAGTTCCCATTCACAAGGCAAACTAACCTGTCTAATTGGTTGTTGAGTACCTTCTATTCAGAGAACACTCTTTGGTAGGCATTAACATGAGACACAGATATGTGCATGCCATACGCCCATTCCTGTAGGTCCATTCACATGCCTCTTTCCCCAGATTTCTTTGTCTCTGATCTTTGGATCTTGTTTTATCAAGGTCCCAAGCAAATAGCCAAACCATCTGTCCCTACTCAGTAGCTTCTGTATATACCATATATAATATGTCAGACCACTTCTACCTCCATATAAGTCATTGATAAAATGTTCTACTTGGAGCTCTTAGCCCTGCGAGGATTTCCTTCACCACATTTCTTTAGGGACACCTCGGAATGTGACAGCAGAGTGGTGATATCTATTTATGGCTGGCATCTATATACTACCCTAATCATATGTAAACCAGTCCAGAGTTTTTCTTCTTCATTAATTGATCATAGGAAAAGCCCATTTGGTGATAGAAAGAGGAATTCCTATGTGAATCAGAAAAAGGCATTAGTGCAAAAGAGGCAGTTGTCATGGAAGTCTTGGCCTACCCTTTAGGTAAAGCATGTTACTTGTACATTCTGTACCTGCTTGGGCCTAATCCCAAATGCACCATTTACACAATACAATGGATTTCTGTTGTATCTATCTGATGTTAGATTTGGCAACGCTAATCATTCTCAGTTCAATACTGACAGCTCTAGTCACATAATCACATGGTCATTTAATTTCAAGACATTTATGGTTAGGCACTCAGTGTCTACCAAGACCCAATAACACATCAGAAATTTTCGAATTGACAAGTCATTTTCAACAGCCAAAAAACATAACCTTCTTCACTTTCTAGTGATCTCTCTTGTGACTATCCAAATAAGGTTTGCCAGGGAATGTTCAAAACACCCTTACTTATCACAGGTATTTCAGCCACCATCAGATTTGCTGGGTCATATGGCCCAAGGTTCCAGCAAGCTTGCACTGCTACCCAGAACATCTGCAGACCCTTCTATTGCTCTGTGTGACATTCAAACCTAATAAATGGGTTGGTACAGTACTCTCAATTGCTGTATATGCTGCCTCTAAAATCTAAAAAGGTCCACAAAGCACCTTGGCTCTCTTTCGGTAGGAGGTTCCAATGTGTAACAATTTGTTTTTCATCTTTATCTTTTTTAATCACCTAAAACTTCACCAATGTGTCAGTACCCTAGAATTTTGTGGGCTTTATAGCCCACTATCTGGTGTGCATGTGCCTAACTAGAAATTATTTCCTAGAATAATTTCCACTTTCTTCTCATCAAGCACACTTAGTATGATACCGTCAATTTAGTAGATCATCATGATGTTCTGTAAGATGTCAATACAATCAAGGCTCCTACAGTCTACGTTGTGATAGAGTACAAGAGGGTTAATGCAGCCATTGGGGGGGAAGAACATAAACTGTTGCCCTACCCATGTACATGTCAACTGTTTTTTATGCTTTTTCCAGAGGGGATTTAAAAGATCATATTTGCCAGGTAAGTAGCAGCATGCCAAGTGCTATAAACTATGTTGATCTCTTCCAGTTAAAAAAATATACATGGCAGCTGCAATTGGTGTTAGCACCTGTTTACATTTACTCTAGTCAGGCCATTATTATCTAGGATTCATCTATTTTTTGCAAGAGTCAAATAGATTACGAGGAATATGCAGTGGTTCACTACCCCTGCATCCTTTTGGCTTTAAAAGGCTGGTGTTAATTTCTGCTATTCCACCCAGGAAGTGACATTGTTTCTAGTTTACTCATTTAGATGGGAGTGGGATATTTTCAGAGACCTCCACTCAGCCCTTCCTACCATAATGGCTCCACAGACTTGGGAACAAACATAAGAGTCCTTGCAGTAATAGAGCATAGCTGGGAATTTTATGTATCCCTTGATTATTTGGAGACTAGGAAAAGAAGCACAGGGTGAATTATGGACCCTCTGTGCCCTCTGTGGGAGACACTTGGGCTCAGACTCTACTTGTTTGGAATACAATCAGCCACTTTATAATACTAGTAATTACCATTGCCACGATACCATTTAAGTGTAACAATGAGAGTATGGGTGAACCCTTCTCATTCCACCTGTACCTCTGCCTGACCAACCCCATGTGAGAATCCTAGTAATTGCATGCAACTGATTACACTACTCCATTTCCCATCAGCAGTGGCGTCTTCACAGCTATCTTGTCAGTGAGTTATTCAGTTCTCAAATCCCATCCTAATGGTCTGCTTTATAAGGATAATCATAATACTACCTCTCTTTCCCAGGATTCCTCTGAAAGGAGAACATGAAACATAGACTTGAACGAAAGTAATGTATTTTGGAATGATTCCTCACGTATGAAGTGAGGAATAAAGACAGTAGCATAAAGGAGAGAAAGCCAATACATCAAGCCATTGCTGTGAACAACTGGTGCTGAATCACACTGGACATTCTGAGAAGTTTTCTGAAATGTCTGTCAGTACTGTCTGCCTCAGTGTGAATAAGGGAAAACATTCACTTATCAGTTTCTCTCCCCATTGGTCAAGAGTGTGTCCCACATTTACAAGGTGCAAGTGTTGACTGCTGAATGGGTTCCCTTGAGGATCAGAGATGACAGGGAGCAGAGAGCTAGAGGTTCACATGCTGGCTTGGGGTAGGCAGACTGTTGACTTCTACCTGTGAAGCCAGTCAAAGCCAGGGTGGAACTGGTCCCAGCATCAGTGGCTAGAGTAAAAGATCAGGCCATGAAGATCTGACTATGACATACAAGACAGTTCAATGGAGCACACAGAAACACAGAGTATCAAGCATCAGGATTTGAACTAATAAAAAACAAAGGTTAGAAAATAATTCTATATATGGCCCAGATGTACTTAAGACCACAGATTGTGACTGGCATACTACTTGTTTCCAGTTAGAGTATATTATATTTATTTTTCTTCATTAGAATTTCTTATCACATCAAGAGAGGGCTATATATATATATATATATTTTTGAGTTGGAGTCTCACTCTGTCACCCAGACTGGAGTGCAGTGGCTGCTCCCGGCCACTGCAGCCTTGACCTGCTGGGCTCCGGCGATCCTTCCGCCTCGGCCTTCCAAGTAGACGGAATTGAGAGGGCTATTTTTAAATCTAAAACATTTTAACTTAGAAAATAACAAATACAACTTCAAATTTCTACTTTGTTGGCCTGTTTTAATATAGTAAACCTGAGTTCTAAGAGTTCCATTCAATAAGCCAGTGATGATCCATATAGCCCTGTCAGAAAAAAAATATTTGGAGACAAACACCTTCAATTTATGAATAGTTACTTATAAATTAATACATCTACAGCAATTATTCTATTCAAACTTGAACTTCTTACTTTTGAGATAAAAAGAAATTGAAAAGAAGTTCTAATATTTTCTTCTTGTACCCAGTGGATCTTCTTCCCCACTGCCTAAGGTGTGTGAATGGAACTTTGAAGACACTATAAAAAAAGAATTTTAAACATTGTTACACAAGCATTGCCTAATAATTTGTTCACAATCAAATGAGTCTAATCCACATTTAAATGCACTTTAAAAATCACAATTGTGTTTATATACAAAGATAAACACAAAATACTCATACTTAACTATTTTTTTAAAATGCTGGGAAATTTATAAATATTTTACAATGGTATATATTAATATACATATATAGAAATTATGTAAACAACTGGGTTACAGAATTATGGTCTAAAACAGCACTTTTAGCTAGCACTCTGGAGTTCTGGGGAACTCCAAGGCCTGTGAAAAACTAAAGGGAGAGGGCTCCAAACTATCCCCTACCTAATCCCAACCATAGCAACTCTGCTTTTATCTGTTTAGTATAGTGTGCTTCTCATAAAATTTTCCTAGAAGAAAAAATTCTGAAGCTAATATAGATATATAAATTGACAAAAAGGATGCCTAATTGCAAAAAGCTTACTAGTACAGATGAGTGGAAAAGCAACCTACTAGGCTATAGAACTAAAATCTCTTATTATCTCATACCTACACCAAACAAGAGTGAATATTACCTGCATGTCACAAGGATGCACTAATTCCAGATCACATATAATGTATCTTTTAGAAAGGCAACAAATCTCTGTGAGGAGTTAGGGGACTCCTACGTACTGAATCACCAGTCTAATGGTTCTTTCAGCTCAAGCAGAGGTGAAGAATAAAAACTACCAAAATGTCTTTATAAGATAAGAGAGATAGAAAATTTTAAATGCAGACTATTAAAGGAAATATACTGTGACCAAAATAATTGTCTCACTTATTTTTAGACTTAACTATTGTATACTAAGTTTATATTAAAATAAGGGGTTGTGTATTAAACATGATTTTTAAAGGAATTATTTTCTCTTTAATTTTCATTACTATATCAACCTTAACATACAGATGGGTATTCACTACAGATAGAAACCAAAGAGTAATCATTTGCTTTTAATTGAAAAAAACACAGGTTCTCTAGCACAGTATTATTATTTTTTTTTTTTTTTTACTTTTTGTTTTTAAATAATAATAGATTCACAGAAAGTTGGGAGTACAGAGGTTTTCCAGATTTCACCAATTTTACATGCACTCACGTGTGTGTGTTTCCACATAATTTTGTTACATATGTAGCTGCTGAAACTGCCACCACATCAAGATATAGAACTATTCTTCACCCCAAAGATTTCCTAGACTGCCTCTTTATATCTACACTTGCCCAGTGATATTTTATTGTGGTTTTAATTTGCAATTCCCTGATGGCTACTGATGTTGAGAATCATGTGTTTATTTGCCATTTCATGTCTCCTTTAGTGAAATGCCTGTTCATGTCTTTTGTCCATTTCTAGTTGTCCTTTTCTAACTTTTTTTTTTTTACTGTTTTTATTATTCAGTTTTAAGTGTTCTTTATATATTCTAGATACCAGCCCTTTATCAGATATTTGGTTTGCAAATATTTTCTCCTAGTCTTCAACTTGTCTTTTCATCCTCTTATAGGGTAGTTTTTCCTTTAATTTGATTGATCAATTTTTGTGTTTTTGCATTAAATAATAATTATAAAATCATGTTGTTATCTTATTTGGAGGCATAGCCAAATTGTTATGATTACTGACATCCTCACTGGCCATTAACTGGACTGTTGGATAAATATTTTCAATACAGTTTTATAATCTAACTCACCATCCATGGGCTCATGATATAATTGTAAACTGGTGGCTCTGCATAGCCTAGAGAAAGAGCATCTGCCTTTCAGAAACATTTAAATACTTATAAAGATGTCTGCATAATTTCTCAATATTCTATTGTGAATAATTATTCTAATTTTTCTCACAGAAAATTAAAACAGCTAAAACTTTGAACACTAGATTTTTTTATGTAAAAGAATTGAAAAATTTTTTGAGCAATTACAGTAAAAGCAGTCAGGATATGAGCAAATGGGCAAAAGTAAACAAAGACTTTGACAAACAAAACACAATGACAATGATAAATAAATTTTTTTTAAAAAGAACAGTATAAACCATTAGGTTTAATTTTCCTATGGTCAGAATAACACAATTCCTTCAGTGTCTTCCTCCTGATCTACATCAGTAAAGAGAATCCTTTCTTCTGAAAAAGAGGCAAAAAAGCAGAATTTTGTTAAATGTAACTGCAATGTTACTGGATCTGATTCCATTATTCGTGTTAATCTACTCTTACAATGTCCTAGATTTATACCCCATTTAACATCGCAGGTCTTGGCTACAAGGACATTGTAAATGCTGACTGAGTTCCCACCTGTACTATTTTCTATGAGAAAATGCAATATATGACGGAGGTATAGTTTCCCCCTCTAGAACTCAGTGGCGAGCTGGAAAAATGGATATCAAATTTGATATCAAATGGATATCAGATTTCATATAATTCCAGGAAACACAGAAACACATAAGAAATATATGATTATGAAGAAATATCAAAATAGGAATCTTTGGTCCTCTCCAGAGTGATTTAACTATCTTTTTTTTTTGTTTTTAGTTGGAGTCTCACTCTGTCTCCCGGGCTGGAATGCAGTGGCATGCTCACGGCCATCCTAGCCTCAACCTGCTGGGCTCCAGTGATCCTTCCGCCTCAGCCTTCCAAGTAACTGGAACTTCAGGTGCGCGCCATCATGCCTGTCTATCTTTTTTATTTATTGTAGAGACAGGGTTTCACCATGTTGCCCAGGCTGGTCTCAAACCCATGGACTCAAGCAATCCTCTTGCCTCAGCCCCCCCATAGTGTTGGGATTACAGGTTTGAGCCATCATGCCTGGCCAATTTCACTGTTAAAGTATCCAACTTACTTTGACATTTCATTGACCTTCTAGCTAGATCCATATTGCTCATGAGGTCAACTTGTCAGATTTGGAATCTTGGCTCCACTGCTTCTTAGTTATATGAAATTCAGAAAGTTACTCTCTAAAACCTAGTTTAATTTCTCTAGGATGGGACTAATACTATTTATTCATTTTAATTAAATTTAATTAATTAATTAATTTTTGTAGAGACAAAGTCTCACTACGCTGCCCAGACTGGTCTTGCTGGGCTCAAGTGATCCTCCTGCCTTGGCCTCCCAAAGGCTAGGATTACAGGCATGAGCCACTGTGCCCAGCCTAATACAGTTTGTTTCTAAATGTAGCTAGAAAATTAAATGACGTTGTAAAAATGCATACAACAGTGTCCAGCACAGAATAAACTCTCAATAACTATTAACCATTCTTTTAATGCCTATTATTTTGAAGAAAATGTATAACAATTCAATTGAGTGCCAGAAATTTAATGATATTCCCTACTAGAGTTCGGTATGACAAACTCCTAAGTCCTGTACATATAAGTTCTGTAGATTTATGTAAAGGGACAGAACAACAAATATTCACTCTTTAAACGCAGTAACCTTCATCTTGCACCCCTTATCCCAGAACACTGACAACTTCAATAGGACTGAACTCTGTAGGTGAGCTGCAAATAATTCCACATGCTCTGGTGAGTGGGGAGGAGGAATGAGGTTATGGAAGAGAGGACTGCCAGTCATACCCTACAAGTCCTTGTAGAGGTCTAGATTTGGGTATAGGTACAATGAGAAACCACTGAAGGATTTTAAGCAATGGAATAACCTGATTTACATTTTCAAATGGAGAAACTTGGACTAGGACATTAGTAATTAAGATGTAAAGAAGTGAACAGAATAAAGACATATTTTGGAGGTAGCAATGACAAGTCTTAATGATGGATAAAATATGGGAGAGAGGGAACTTCTCGAGTTCTGTCTTGAGGGGCTGGGTGGTGGAAATACCAGACAGTGTGATAGGAAGTGTTGGAAGAGAAATCAGCGTGGGAGAAGAGCAGAAAAGCAAGACTTCATTGAGTTAGAGATGCTTGTGAGTCATCAAGGAGAGCTGTGATTTGTGTAGTTTGGATATAGGACACTAGAGTTCAAAAGAGAAGTTAGGACTGGAGGCATACATTGGAGAGTTTTAAGTACAGAGATAATATATAGTCCTAAGGGTAATTGCCTACAATAACATGAAAGTTAAGAGGAGTCCAGAAAGGAGCCCTAAGAAATGCTAACACTTTAGAGGTTAGGTAGAATAGATAGAGGAACAGTGAAAGACCTTGAGTTGAGGCCATAAAAGTGGAAGAAAAACTAAGAAAGGGAGAGTGGACAATTGTACAAATAGTATTGGGAGGCCAAGTAAGTTGATGTCATTTATATATGTGATTAAGCAATGTGGAGAAAGTTGGTCATACTACCAAGAACAGTCTTAGCATGGTGTGGGTGAAAGCTGGATTAGACGGTCTGATGAAAGGGAAGTGGAAATAATTCCTCAGAGAAGATTGACAGGCAAGGTGAGGAGAAGGATTATTATGATCACTAGGAAATATAGAATGAAGAGAGTGTTTTGAAAATAGAGTTTTAGATGGGGATCCCAGGGTGTGCAAATGCTGCTAAGAAGAATCCCACAGATGGACAAGTTGAAGATACACAAAAAAGGGGAAAATACCAGTGAGAAGAAAAATGGGTAAAGGCTCTAGATCATATGTGGGAGGACAGGTCTTTCATAGAAGGTGGCCTAATTCCTCCTTTGCAACACACGATAGATTAGAATGAGTGCAAGTGCAAACACAGTTTATAGATTTAGTGGAAAGATGAAGAAAAAAGTCTATCCTTGTGGGATCTATTTTTAAAAATGAGGTATGAGGTCAGGCCATCTGTTCAAAGTAGATGTGTGATGTCAGAGGAAGGGCAATAAAGAAAGAAAGGGATAGGGCTGGAGTGACCAACTATCACGGTTTGCATGGACCAGAAGGGTTCCTGTGACTGGGGAATTTCAGTGATAAGACCAGGAGACTCTCAGGGAGACAGGAAAGGTTGCTCATTCTAGACTCTAAGCGTGGTGGAGGAGGTACAAAGTAGTCTTTGTATAGAGTAAGGGTAGAACCTTCTAGAGAAGAGAGTAAGATTGCTAGTGATGAATACCCAAAGTTGGGGACCATGAATATATGACAAGGGATCCCCCCAAAACCCTATTTATAAAAAAAATTGTCTTATTCTTACATGTTTAAATTCAGTCACCTTCAAAGTACTCTCCATTTGATGCAATGCACCTATCGAAGTGCTTTTTCTACTGCTCGAAACAGTTTTTGAACTTGTCAATTGTGATGCCTTTTAGTGCTTCTGCTGTTTTTTTGTTTCACCTCTTCCAAATCAGCAAAATGTTTTCCTTTGAGGACTTTTCTTTTTTTTATATAATCAATATTTTTTATTATGATATTGTGGGGTACAGTTAAGGGTTAGGTATACAAATATGCTTCATTCAGGCACCCTTGTTGATAAGAGGTGTCTCCCCGTCCCCAGACAGAGGTTTACTACCATTAATCCCATCTCCCTTCCTCTCCACCCCCATAGTTTCCCACCACTGTCAGTCATTTTCTTATGGTAATATGTTGGATGATCAAGGTCCACTATATGAGTGAGAACATGTGATACTCAGATCTTTGTTTCTATGAGAGGTCACTCAGTATTATAGACTCTAGTTCCATCCAGGTTGCTGCGAAATTCATGATTTCGTTCTTTTTTACAGCTGTATAGTATTCCATCGTGTATATGTACCACATTTTTTAAATCCAGTCCTCTTTTGATGGGCAGCATGATTGGTTCCAGGTTCTTGCTATTGTGAACAATGCTGCGATAAACATTTGTGTGCGGGTATCTTTTTTATAGAGTGATTTGAGTTCTTCAGTGTATATTCCCAGTAGGGGGATTGCAAGTCATATGGGAGGTCGATATTTAGACCTTTTAGGAATCACCACACTGCTTTCCACAGAGGTTGCACTAGTTTACACTCCCACCAACAGTGTAGAAGTGTTCCCTTTTCACCACACTTCCCTTTTCACCACACCCTCTCCAGCAAAAGATATGAACAGACACTTCACAGAGGACTTTTTTTCATTCGGGAAACAAAAGTTGCTTGGGGGGAGACCAGGTGAATAGGAAGGGTGGGGTGTGGGCGTCATGCTGCTTTTGGTCAAAAACTACTAACGTGTTTAGCAGGTAGTGATTTACAGAACAACCTGCCACATGTGGGAATATCATGAAATAGGCAAATGTGTTGAATGAATCACAAAAAACAAAACAAAACACTGAAGCCAAAAGCAGCCTCTCACAACAATGCTAGCTGGTACTGGAATGCTGATGGATTCCTAGAATACTCACCTAGCAGGGGAAACTTGTACTACAAAGGGCCTGTCCTGGAAAAAAAAACAAAAAACAAACAAAAAAAAACATTTTTCTTGGAGGGGGGTGGCTTGGTAAAATGTAACTGTATATTGACTTTGACTTTAGACCAACTGTGCCTTTAGCCAAATTGTGCCTCAGGTGGAAAGGTTCCCAGATGTTTCCGGGTTATGGTACATTAAGTGTCATCGTAATTTCTTCACTGATCCCCTAAGCAATTGTCTGGTTTACTTGTCCGTCTGCTCCACAGACCAAAGCTCTATTAGGGCAGAGACTATGACTGTCTTGTTCATTTAGCATATTTTAGAAAGAAAAATATGAACTGAATTGACTTGTAAATTGTGAAGGTTAAGTAAAATAATGCACGTGAAGCTCCTTTCAGGTTCTCGATAAATGGTAGCTACAATATCTCTATTATTATTCATATTTGTATCATAGTGCACAGCTACTGGCCTGGATTGCAATAACCATTGTTGAATAAAAGTTAAGAAGATGAGGTCCTGAACTATGTGTCTACCAGTAAGAAAGCCTGCAACTGTTGCAGATTTTACTTTCACTATCCTAAATGCTGTCCTCTGAAGTTCCAGCTTACGTTGTATTCTTTAAAAATAAAGAAACAGAAAACAAAATCCAAGAAAGTAATCCTAAAATGCCACTATGGAATGGGATTTTGAAAATATTAGGTCAGGTCGGGGGCAGTGGCTCAAGCTTATAATCGCAGCACTTTGGGAGGCCAAGGTGAGGAGACTGCCTGAGCCCACAGGTTCAAGAACAGCCTGGACAACTTGGCGACACCTCGTCTCTACAATAAATCAAAAAATTATCCAGGCGTGGTAGCGCACTCCTGTAGTTCTGGCTACTTGGAAGGCTGAGGCAGAAGGATCTCCTGAGCCCAGCAGGTCAATGCTGGGGTGGCAGGCTGAGGTGGCTGCCTGTAGCCTGCCACTGCACTCCAGCCTAGTGAGACTCCAACTCAAAAAAAAGAAAAGAAAAGAAAAGATTAGGTCAGACCGGATGGGGGTCTGTGATCCCGTGCCGTGTGAAAGATGCAAGAAACTGCACAGAACTTAGAGTGGAAAATATAGTTTTGGAAAGTAAATGTGAGCGAGAGAGGTGGGGGGAAGAAGGGGAGGGGAAGAGAAGGAGAGAGGCGCCAGACCAAAGTTGGGCAAAGCAAGGGCCGACGGCTGCTTGAGGATGAAAGCTTTTAACCCTTTCCTTTGATGGGGGTGATTGGGTGGTAGTTCGTTTCCGTCATCACGAAGGGGACAGGTAAGCACAGGGACTGACGTCAGGTGATGGGCAGTGGCAGGCAGCTAGGTGGGCTGATCACATGACCGTTGCCATGGTGATGGTGTCTGCTGCAAAGGTTAAGGAGGGCTGATTAGGTTAACTTATGGCTGGAGGCAAATATTTTAAAGACAATCTAATTAATACAAAATAAACTGGCGAGGGGTTTGAAAGACAATTATCAATAGCTACCTCTGAGGATCCAGCTCTGTCCTTGGCCAGTGATTAGAGGGCAAACTAGGTAATGCGACGAGAATATGACAGAACTAGGCAGTGTCAAAATGACTGCACTTTAGCTTAGGATTGTTCCATTAAATAACTTCATTTTGGCATTACACCCTTTCAGAAAAGTAGGGGTAGCAGGACACCACAGAGAAGCTCTGAGACAGTAGCACTGACAAAGAATCTTGGTGTGGGCTGGTTGTGGCTCACCCTTGTAATCCCAGCACTTTGGGAGGCACAGGCAGGAGGATGGCTTGAGCCCAGAAGTTCGAGGCCAGCCTGGGCAACATAGTGAAACCTCACCTCTCCAAAAAATAAAAACAAAAACATTAGCCAGGGGTGATGTCTTATCGTCCCAGGCACTTGGGAGACTGAGACAGAAGAAAGACCTGAGCCCAGAAGCTAAAGGCTGCAGTGAGCCACGATCGTGCCCCGGCAATGGAGTGAGACCCCAACCAGCTCAAAAAAAAAGAATCTTGGTGTTTGTGTATTTCCAGTTTCTAGTCCACTAGGTGGTGGAACCGAGTCCCTTCCCTAGCAACAGAGTTCTTTTCCCACACAGGGTCGTGTTTCTCTCACAACGCCCACACTCGGCTTCCCACGTGAGGAGCCGCAATGAATCCAATGTCTTCAAAGCTTCTGCTTGGAAAACGGCGCTTTCAGAGGACGAGGGGAGGGTGCCAAGGGGTCATGAGGACGGCGGGAACACAGGGACCCGGGGCTTTCAACTACATTTCCCAGAAAGCCAGGGGCTGCGCCTACAGCCCC